>NC_134143.1:49980000-50157500 GCF_033958435.1 Carettochelys insculpta | reverse complement strand
AGTATTAATTTAATAATTTGTTTATATTCTTCGCCTCTTTATGTGGATGGATATTTGGCCACCATAAAGAAAAGGGAGAAAATCACTTGAAGTAGGTGCAGTTAATGTTTTGAAAACCTTAGCTGAATTCTTTACATTCAGGAAAACTGGATGTTTTTCTTCTCACAAACATTTCCTGTAGTAAATGGGCAGAATTTGTGGTCTCTAGAATTGGACAGAAAAGATATAGGGAACATTCTGATGAGGTAAAAGGAGGAGTAATTTAATTGTCTAACTCCTTCTGTGCTAGAGAATATCAGACAGATGGGGAGGATAAAACAAGGAGCTCAATAATTAATTTTCATGTTCCTCACTAGTGGGACCTCTTTAATCCCTGTTCCTGTGATTATAGAGAAAGGTTGGATTCTGAAGTTTCACTCATTAGCTACGTGTTGTATGAAAATACCTGTATTTTCAAAAGGGATAGTGACAAGAATGAAAAATTTCAGCTATTAAAAATATCCTGGTGTCAGGGACTTTTGTGAAAGAACAAAAACTCTCTGATTCCCTCAGATAAATAATGAAACAGATGGTTGTTGAGAGGTTAAAGGTCAAACCTTCCCTGTTGACTAAAACACAAGGTTGACTTAAAAGATTTTCAGAAGTTATTCAAGATGCAGTACATTAGGCTGTGTCTCCTGCCTTTTAATGAAATGGTCTTCCTTAAAAATATTATAAGTAGGCTGAATTCAAATTATTCATATTAAGGGGACTGACACTCTTTCTAACACTAAACTATGCTTCTGCAAACTGCATGTATAATACAGAATATTGGTGAATAATTAAATGATCTTGTCCAGGGATATGGGTTATCCAAGGGGCTAAATATTAAGATTTAATTGATTTGCTGATTTAACTGTTCACTTTCTGCTTAAATTGGTGGGAGATGAAGTTCTCACTGCAAGCTTCACTGTCTGAAAAAATTATCAGTAATGTAATTTAGAAAAAGAAAAAAACAAACAAATCCTTTCCTTTTATGTTAGGATTCTGAATTCATTAGTGGACACATATCAAAGGACAGAAGAGCATTTTAAAAGCTGAATATGGACTAACTAAATAGGTGGATGGTCTCTGTTATATGAGTCAACATAATTATAGTACAAATTGTGCAATCATTGAAGCTCACAAATATTTCAAGGTAATTTTCATAAATCCTATGGTGAAATATTTTCTTATTAAAGTGAACAAAAGCAGGCTAGTATTGTAATTAATCAGTTATTTGCATTGTAGAGTAATTGCTAAAGTTCATTGCATGCTTTTTACTAAAAAATGAAGGTCTTAAACTACTATAAACAATCTTTGACCAAAGATCTAAGTTTATACCAAATATAATTTAAAACTAGACAATATTGAGCTCTTGACCTTTGAGATTAAGTATGTAACTCAATTAAACTCTGTGGGCTAATGTGCTCAGGGCTATCATGTGACTTTTCAGCTCCAGAGCTGTCATACAGGGACAGAGTTCTGCACTAGTGACATCACTCTGTCTACAGGTGCACCTGCACTACCCTGTTTTTAGTGACAAGGCTGAGTCGACACAGCCTTGTCATGGAAAGTCACCTTGTATGAATGCTGATTGTCAGCATTTTTGCCTCCAAAATATTTCCACCCCCACATAAAGGAGTTTTTGCTTTTTGGTGGGTGAGTGCTCCTTCTAACAAAGCAGCATTCACACTTTCACTGGCTGTAGGTTTTTATTTTGAACACCATGACCAACAAAAAGTTGTGTCGATCAAATGCAAGTGCAGACATTACCCTCAGAGAGAATGTGCT
The DNA here is from genome assembly GCF_033958435.1 of Carettochelys insculpta. NCBI lineage: Eukaryota > Metazoa > Chordata > Testudines > Carettochelyidae > Carettochelys > Carettochelys insculpta. The sequence goes on along the minus strand of NC_134143.1, from coordinate 50,155,688 downwards.
CAGGAATGCCTGGTGGGTGTATGCTGCAGATTTCACAGTTGCATCCAGGCCCACCGACAACAATTGTGGGCCCACAGCAGAAATCAATGGGGCCCTGTCCCCTTCCTTGGCTGATGCCACAAGCCTTCCCCGCTCCCCATGGAGAAGTCCCAAGTGCACACACATTCCTACCCTGCCTGAAGAGCCCTGAGTTGGCCCAGCCTCATCCCACACCTTCTTCCCTCCCATAGCCAGCCCAAGCCTCCCCTGGGGACATACACTTTGGGTATGTCCCCTGCAGTTTTCAGGGCCCAGTAATCCAGCCCTGGAACCTCCATGGGAGATGTCAAAAGAAGCTTTGAATCAAGAGACATTTTTTGGAAGAGCTACCACCGCTGCAGTTGAGGCCCCAGGCCTTCTTAAATTGCTGGGCCCCTGGGCAATTGCCCCCTTTGCCCTCCCATAGTATGTCGCTACAACAGCCTTATTTTGTAGTAAGCTATTCAGAAAGGGTGCATCTACGCTAGCAAGTACATTCAAAATTGAGGTCAAAAGATGGTCTTCTTTTGAAATAACCGGGGGAGCATCTACACAGACTCTGTGATCTTTTGAAAGTAACATGGAAAAAAAATGGGGCCTTTCCCTCAAAGTTGGTCGTCCGTTCCCATGATGGGAAGAGAGCCCCTTGTCAAAAGATTATTTTGAAAGAGCAAGTGCAGATGCTCCACAGGTGGCTATTTTGAAAGAGGGAGTCCTCCATGGCAACCATCAGCTGGCAGGTGGCGCCACTGCTCACAGCACAAACAGAGCTCAAAAGCTCCAGGGTCTGGCCACGTTTAAGGAAGCAGGCTACCACAAAACTTCAGGCAGAAAGCTGAGACCATGAAGGCAGGAGGAAGCCCATGCTGTTCTCCAGCAAGCCGCCGGCTGCGAGACCCCAACCAGCCCGCCTTGCTCCCCAGCAACATGGCCAGCATCCTGGACCCCCAGCCATGCCAAGGGCCCCCTAAGGACACTGGGGAGGCATCCCAGAAGGGGAGCGAGGCTCTGAAGCTCCAGGCCCCCTCATGGACGGAGGCTAAGCTGCAGGACTTCCTCACCCGCTGGGAAGACAAGGAGGTCCTGCACCAGAGAGGAGTCTGGCACCACAGCATCATGGCATTCGAGCACCTCTCCAAAGGCCTCACCAGCTGGGATCATAGCACCCGCACCCTGGACCAGGTGAGGTCCAGCATGAAGAAGCTCCTGCAGGGCTATTGCAGGGCCTGGTACACAGCTGGGCAGTTGGGGGCTGTGCTCACCAGATGCCCCTACTTTAAAGAACTGGACCACCTCCTTGGTCCCAAGGAGGCAGGACCCCTGGCTCTGGTCCTTGACACAGCAGACCCCAACATTGAGCTGGAGCCTGAGACAGGGATGGAGTGAGAGGACCTCCCAGGACCAGCAGCCAGCACCACGCGCCCACGGACGGTCAGGCTGCTCCAGAGCATCAGTGATGACAAGGGATCAAGCGAGGTGGCCCTTGTCATAGATGTCTGTCTGGCCCATCCAACAAGGCTCCCACCAACTGTGCCTCGCCCAAGTTCCTGGAGGGACCCAGAGATACATGCCATGCATGCCGGTCACTGTGGGGCTCGGGGATGGGGCACTCGGTCCTGCCCAGGGTGGCCGTAGCCCACCCACACAGCTGTTGGCCCCAGGGCACCTGCAGGCTGGACGGTCCCACTCCCCCGGCCTCAGAGGGCCGACATGTCGCTCACCACCATGCAGCCGGGACAGCACCACAGGCCGCCCAGCCATGGAGGGACGGGGGGAGCAGAGGGAAGCCCACGCTTGCGGCACCCATATGGGGAACCCCAGGATGGTGAGGGGTTGGAGGTGGGGGCTTTGCAGGGGCCATCACTTGGAACTAATGGCCCTTTCCTCTCCACTTTTCTGTCTCCACAGCTCCACAAGCCAGGAGCTGAGGAGCCCCATCATGGGCCCAGGGAACCCAACCACCAAGGACAAGGGGGAGCAGCCCAGACCACAACCAGGGTGAGTGTGGAGCCACTGTTGGGCTGTCCGCCAGTACCACCAGCGTGGGTGGGAGGAGGCAAGGGACACAGTGCATACAGCTACCCTGCAGAACCTGATGGGAGTGGCTCACCATGGAGCGGCAGGCCTGGGACCGGGTGGTGGCCATCTTGTACGCCCTGACCCAGGCGATGGTTGGCCACCTGTCCCCAGCCACCACGCCATCACGAGACACTCCTTCACCCGCCCCTCCCACCCCCACTCCACCATCCCCTGTCCCCCTGTCACTCAGCCGCTCTCCCTCCTCTTCCCCTCCAACTTCCCCCACTGCCCTGATACCCCCTCCCACCTCACCCCCCACAGTGGTTCCCCTCCACGAACCCAACCTTGCTTCCGTAGTTCCAACCCACCTCTCCACAGCTGGCCTCGTGCACCTGGCCCATATTGCTGGCCAGGGCCAGCCAGGAGGATGCCGCTCCCCTTGTCCTTTGCTACCCCTGTGCTGACCCCAGCAAGGCCTCATGGGCCCCACCCCAGCTGCACCCCTACCTCCCTATGCCACTGGCCCCGGCCCAGCCCTGGTGGGGCCCCCAGACATGCGGGTGAAAGGGGCGGGGGCAGGTGACAGAGCCCTGTCAAGGGCTAAAACCCCCGTCTGAACCGTGGCCCCCTAGGTCTCACAGGGTGCCCACCTGGGGCCACTACACCCTTGTATATAGTTCCTGCCAACCCCCATTAGCCATTCCCCCACCCACCTGTAAATAGTTCCCTCGAGTATGCAGAGGCAGATAGTTATAATGTTCTAGTAAACTGTTTATTGTTCTGGTTAACCCCATATCCCTATGCATGTGTGGGGGTGGTAGTGGGGGGAGTGAAAGTTCAGGGTGAGGGCATCACTGTGGCCCCTGCTAGAAGACCTGGCACAGGGCCTCCCATACACACACCCAGTTCTGCTGGATCTGGCAGCATGGGGCAGAAGAGGGCTGCTCATACCCATGCCCTGCCTCTGTGGCCCTCCCATGCATGCTACTATACTACTATTATATACTATAGTATACTATACTATAGGGCTACTATAAGGTGAGTGAAAAACTGGCTGGATAATCAGCAAATAGTTATTAATGGTTCTCAATCCTGCTGGAAAGGTATAACAAGCGGGGTTCCACAGGGGTCAGTACTGGGACTGGTTCTATTCAATATCTTCATCAACGATTTAGATATTGGCATAGACATTAGGCTTATTAAGTTTGCATATGATAACAAGCTAGGAGGGGGTTACAACTGCTTTGGAGGATAGGGTCAAAATTCAAAATGATCTGGACAAATTGGAGAAATGGGCTGAAGTAAACAGGATGAAGTGTAATAAAGACAAATGCAAAGTGCTCCACTTCGGAAGGAACAATCAGTTTCACACATACAGAATGGGAAGTGACTGTCTAGGAAGGAGTATGGCAGAAAGGGATCTAGGGGTTATAGTGGACCACAAGTTAAATATGAGTCAACAGTGTGATGCTGTTGCAAAAAAACCAAACATGATTCTGGGATGCATTTAACAGGTATGTTGTGAACAAGACATGAAAAGTCATTCTTCTGCTCTACTCTGCGCTGGTTAGGCCCCAGTTGGAATATTGTGGCCAGTTCTGGGCACCGCATTTCAAGAAAGATGTGGAGAAATTGGAAAGGGTACAGAAAAGAGCAACAAGAATGATCAAAAGTCTAGAGAACATGACTTATGAAGAAAGGCTGAAAGAATTGGGCTTGTTTAGTTTGGAAAGAAGATGATTAAGGGGGAACATGAGAGTGGTTTTCAGATATCTAAAAGGGTGCCATAAGGAGGAAGGAGAAAACTTGTTCTTCTTGGCCTCTGAGGATAGAACAAGAAGCAATGGGCTTAAACTGCAGCAAGGGAGCTTCAGGCTGGACATTTGGAAAAAGTTCCTAACTGTCAGGGTGGTCACATACTGGAATACATTGCCTAAGGAGGTTGTGAAATCTCCATCTCCTGAGATATTTAAGAATAGGTTAGATAAAAGTCTATCAGGGATGGTCTAGACAGTACTTGGTCCTGCCATGAGGACAGGGGGCTGGACACAATGACCTCTCAAGGTCCTTTCCAGTCCTAGCATTCTATGATTCTAAGAACGGCTTGTGTTTAGCCTCCACAAGTTTGGGCAGGGCACAGCAGGCCTGGATCACTGCTGAGACCCTGTGGAGGCCCACCTCCAGCCTTGTGAGGAGGCATCTGAAGCACCCCTTTAAGCGGCCAAATGCTCGCTCAACCATAATGCAGGCCCGGTTGAGCTGTTCATTAAAAATGTCCTGGCTAGGCTGTGTGTGTCCCGTGTAAGGCCTCATCAGATGCAGGATGGCATTGTCGTGTCCCTGACGTGGGGCTCCCGCTGGGGGATGAAGGTCCCCTGGGCCATGAGGTGGCCCAGCCCTGCGTTCCAGAACATGCTGGCATGATGGGCACAGCCGGACCAGCCCACACAGATATCTAGAAGTAACCATTGGCATCGATGAGTGCCTGCAGGACCATGGAGTGGTAGCCCTTTTGATTCACATAGGCCCCAACACTGCGCTCTGGAGCCCGGATGGCGATGTGTGTGCCGTCCAATACCCTGAAGCAGATTGGGAAGCCCAAGTCCTGACACAGATCAGCTGCCATAGGAGGACCCTATTGGTGGCCCAGACTACTTGCAGGACATTGGAGGGGGACACGCTCATGAGTGTGGGGTGTGCTGCAGTGTGCCTAACTGTCCTCCATCCCGTGTGCCCACCTGTCCCTGCCCCCATCCCCGCCAAGTCCCACCCGCCTTAGTTCCCAATGGTGCCCCTTGCTGGTGTGCATCCTGCCCTCCACGTGTGATCTAGGCATGACCCGGCATGACCCGGGCATGGCTTACCTTAGAGGATGGCCCTGACAGTGGCCCTGCCCACCCTGAACTGGTGGCTGATGGATCGGTGACTGTCGAGGGTTGCCAGTTTCCAAGGGGTGATGGCCACCCTTTTCTGAAGAGGGAGCACCAGCCTCATGTGGGTGTCATGATGCTGGAGGGCTGGGGCGACCTAATGACAGAGCTCCAGGAATGTCCACTTGGTCATCCTGAAGTTCTGTAGTGACCGATTGTCGCCCAAGTATTCCGGCACCAGACCATTCCACTAGTCGCTGCTTGTGGGGAAGCCGCACAGTTGGTAGGTGACCTGGGGGACTGGGTCGGGGTGTTGCATCCTGAGGGCAGCCTCCAGGAGGGTGGCTAGCAGGGTGGCCACCCGGAGCTGCTGGCGCACGGTGGCCAGGACCACAGGCAGTGTGCCAGCCACAGCCTTGATGAGGGTGGGGAGCTGCTCGGGGTCCATGGAAGCCTGAGGTGCCTCCTCCACTTGCTCTCCTTTTGTTTGCCTAAGGACAGGTAACCGACCCTCAGTGTGTGCAGGCCAAGGCTCGGGGTAGGGGGCCCTTTAAAGGAGCAGCAGACGGTGACCCTGCCCAAGGTGCTTCCTTCCCCTGTACTTTCAAAACAGCACTCTGAGACACAATCATAGAAGAGTAGGACTGGAAGGGACCTCGAGGGGCCATCGAGTCCAGCCCCCTGCCCTCATGGCAGGACCAAGCACTTTCTAGACCATCCCTGAAAGCCATCTATCTAACCTCTTCTTAAACAGCTCCAGTGATGGAGATTCTACCACCTCCCTTGGCAATTCGTTCCAGTGTTTGAGGTGGACGCTCTTTCAAAAGTGCAGTGCAGGCCGTTCAAAAGGGTGAGTCGGACCTTCACTCCCTGTTTGCCTGTGTGGACGCTCCCTTTTGGAAAGCCATCTTTCAACATTTAGTTTCAAAAGCTGTGCTTTCAAAATGGACCTGTAGCGTATATGCAGCCAAATAGATATTCTGGAATATCTTATTTTGAAATACTACTGCTACACACAAAAATGTATATCAAAATAGCATTTAGCTGTTCTGAAATACAGCAGCTACACACACAGAACCTATTTTGAAATAGAGCCATTGGGTGCACTGTGGCTTATTTTGAAATAGGTGCTATTCCCTGTCTTAACAGGACTTGTTTCAAAATAGCTATTTCAAAATAGCTGCTATTCTTCATAGAGGCCATGTCTACACTAGCCAAAAACTTTGAAATGGCCATTCAAATGGCCATTTTGAAGTTTACTAATGAAGTGCTGAAATACATATTCAGTGCCTCATTAGCATGCGGGTGGCCATGGCACTTCGAAATTGATGCGGCTCGCCGCCGCGCGGCTCATCCAAACGGGGCTCCTTTTCGAAAGGACCCAGCCTACTTCGAAGTCCCCTTATTCCTATCTGCTCATGGGAATAAGGGGACTTCGAAGTAGCCCGGGTCCTTTCGAAAAGGAGCCCCGTCTGGATAAGCCGCACGGCGGTGAGCCGCGTCAATTTCGAAGTGCTGTGGCCGCCCGCATGCTAATGAGTCACTGAATATGTATTTCAGTGCTTCATTAGTAAACTTTGAAATGGCCAGTTGAAGGGCCATTTCAAAGTTTTAGACTAGTGTAGACGTAGCCAGAATGAGGTTTACCAGTTTCGAAATAAGCAATTGCATTGCTATTTCGAAACAGCTGTTGCATTGTGTGGGTGCTAGGACAGTTATTTTGAAATAACAGCTGTGATTTCAAAGTAACTTTGTTTTGTAGACCTACCCACAGTCATGGGCCTGTCTGTACTCTTTAACAGGGTGCAGTGTGTATGCAAAAGAGTGTAATTTTACCTACCAGCTGGTGCCTTGGCCTATTGTTTACTTCTTTGTTGCCCATTGCTGACTTCTTTGTAGGCTTTAGCACAACAAGTAGCAGCTGACTCCCCAGTTCTTGCTTAGATGGACCATGATATCCTTGGGTACCATGACTGTTCCTTCCTCAGATGTGCCCCAAGGGTTATGCATTGAAAAGAAACAAGGAGAAAGGGCCATGCTTCTTTTGGGCAAAGAAACTGAAGGCACACGTTGCACTATCGTAAAAGATCATGCAGCCTGCACATTGTGGTACTTGATGAGAGTTAGAACCTTTATGTGAAAAGTCTTTCCTAGGATACTTTTGGGTGGCATAGCACTGCAAAACTGTATACTTGGGACAGTACCTACTGGTTCAATAATACCACAGGAGGTCAAATAGTAGGACTGTGGCTGAGATGCCAAGGAAAAACACCTTGTGCATTCTCCCCAGTGCACATGCACAAGGCCAGCTATAAAGTGGCCCACACAGATATGACTTGTGGTTTTAGAAACAAAACTGCAATACCCATTTTGTGGTTATTTATAGCAAACCACTCTTTTAGCATATTTGTTTGAGGGTATGTGTGCGTGAGTGAGCAAGATAAAGAGAGAATGCAAGAGTGAGAGCACACAAATATACCAATACAGAAGTAGGCTCAATTAGATACATGATCTCATTTTCAGGGCCATTCTGTTATTGCCACCAGCAATATTACAAATGATCACACTTACAGCAGCAGTCACATGAGTGCAATAAGTAAGACAAATAAAATTCACTTGCATTGTAATTTAAAAATGAAAGTTCATTTTCCTTTAAAGGAATAAAGAAAACATCCATTATGTAATTTGCCTATATAGGGAAACGGAATTCTATGATTTTGAAAGAACAAAAAAAGACAAGAGATATAGTTCTATAATTTTCGCTAATTTTTTTCCAATAGAAAATGACCTATTACAACATCCCAGAGAGGATATGAATTAGCCCAGGTCAATAGTAGGTCAAACAGATAGGGTGCTAAAATCCCTTTACTACTTTGTAGTCTCTTATGCTAATTCAGTTCCCTTCTCTGTGATAAACAAAGCCAGTTGAACATCGATAGCATCACACAAAGATGGTCCCAAAGCTGCAATTTAATCCAAATCCAGTAATTCTACTGTACAACATATCTACTTCATTTAGAAGCAACAAATACTAAAGAAGGTCCAGGATTGAAATGCCTGCCCCACTCATTAGAGCTTTAAAATATAAGTATTCCAGCTATATTCCATTTGGCATGCACACCTAATAGGTGTGTGTGTATGATAGAAATTCCAACTGCCTGTTAAAAATGGCTGTAATACAAAACAAATCCTACACCCTTATATGCTATATTATACCTGTTTAAAATGCACAACAATTGGGACCATGCAAAAGATGTCATTTTCACCTCTCTTGTGAAAAAACATAAGGTATTTAATGACTAATAATAATTACAATTTTTTTGAGCCAGAACTTTTCATAATATTTTAACTAATTTCCAAAGACTAGGGTTTTTTTATTTTGTTTTCATCATGCAGAATCCTGAAATGCATTACAGCCATACTTACAAACAGCTCAGTGGGACGGGAGGGGAGAGAGGGCAGCCAGCTTCAGCCATACAATAGTAAGGAGAGTGGCATTAGCTAGGTACATCAGGAAAAATTCTTATTCTTCCAAAAGTTAGAGTTCCTCTAATTTCTTTGCAGATAAAACAACCCTTAGGTGTTCAAATTCTTGTATGTCACCACTTGGTAATAACTTCTCCAATGGCATTTCAGTGGGAAATGAATCTGGGGCCTTCAAGACCAAAACACTGGCCTCTACCACCTGAGCTAACATACTAAGCGGGTAGTAATAGTAAACTCTTATCTTTTACATGAAACAGTCACTAACAGAGAAATCATTAAATTCTCCCATCAAGGACAGCCCATCCCAAACATCTGTGTTCCATGGGAATTTGTTTGAAAAGTCTACAGACCTTCACTTTTCAGTCACATCTTCACAGCAGTTTGCCAGCCAGGATAGAGCCTGAAGTTATTATTAAAAAAAGTTAGTACCACGTAAATTAAAACAATTGACTCTTTGCAGGTAACAGGGACTTGTGGACTCTAAGGCTATGTCTACATGACCAAGTTATCTTTAAATAACAGCTGCTATTTTGAAATAACTTTGGCAGTGTCTAATTGACATGCATGCTATTTCAACAAATTTGAAATAGCAGGTGTGTTATTTTGATTCCAGTAAACCTCATTTCCTGAGGAATAATGCCTATTTTGAAATAGGTCATAATGGGCTCCAATGCACTATTTCAAAATAGTACTATTTACCCCGAAATGCTATTTTGAAATAGCTAAATCCTATTTCAAAAACCATGTGGTTGTGTTATTTCAAAATAAGATATCTGTATTTCAAAATAGCAATTTCAAAACATCTTATTTTGAAATAGGGCTATCTGGTGTTAGGAAGAAGGGGCATTCAAAGGCTGGGGGGTTCTTTTGAAAGGCCCCCATCTACACGGCTGGCGTGTGATTTCAAAGGTGCACTTTTGAATCGCTGCAGCTGTCATTATGCTAATGAGGCACTGCGTATTCATGGCAGCGCCTCAGTAGCATCTTCCGACGTCACTCATTACCATGTCCCTTCCAAAAGAAAGGGACTAGTGTAGACACAGCTCAAGAGTTTTGATCTGGGTTTCAGATTTACATGTTACTGAAGCTCCAGGTAGGCATGGCCCATCCACCAGAAATACCACAAGAGGCTGAGACAAGACCTACCTCCATTCCTTAATGGGTATGATGCTGAATACTGAACTCTGTGCAGTTTGGTTGAAGCCAGATATGGGAAAGAGATGGTAGAGATAAAAACCTGTGAAAAACCATTCAGGTGATCTTCTGAATTTTAAAATATTTGAATTCCTTTGTGAATGACCATTTTAATGCAGAATGAAACTATGTGAGAGGATGAGCATACCCACCACCTGACTGGAGAGGGAAAGTGAGACGAGAGATTCTCCTCTATGAATTGCCAAGCCTGAATGACAGATCCTTCAGTTGGCTCTTCAGAGAGTGGAGCTTGACTGAACTGGAAGCTTCTGGTTGAAGGGAGTTGTGCTTCTTCTGCTGGCCAGGAAGGACTTTGAACCTGTTGTACTGAAGCCAAAGAGAAATACATCTGATGTTAGTTTTTGAGAGTGTCCCGAAAACTGCGAAGTTTAGTAGTGCTATTTTACTAAGAGGGAGTCCATTGGTCTTTTCTGGCCAAATAGGCAAGCCAGAAATGTGTTGGAAATTTTTCGGGGGGAGGCATTTGAGGCGTGGGGAGGACTGGTGAGGAATACAGATGGGCAGAGATGTTTTAGGTTTTGGTTTTTTGCTAGCAAGGGGTTTTAGTCCAGCAAACAAAGGGATCCTTTTATTATTTCTCACTAGGACAAGGAAAGAAAGTTGTCTATTTTGACTCTTCTGAAGAAGGAATGGAGCTGATGAGGAGGGGAGTTCTGAAAAGGCTCTAAGAAGGGGAATATACTTATGATAAGCCCATTTACCACACAAGTAACCACTTACTCCCAGATGAGTCTCAGTGACCCTTCTGCAAGAACCCTCTGCAAAATATACAGCCTGTCTTGTCACTCAGACTTGCAATGGCAATCCTATGAGTCAACATCAGATCAGTCATGTCAGATGCAATGATATTTTTAAATGATTGCATCACTTAGATAAAGAACCATTTTAAGAGTGGCAACATCAATTAATTTTATGATGTCAGGATTACAGCATGATTAGTAGCCTTAGAAGACCTTCTTGCTCAAGGTTTTTTCCTGACATAAGAGTAAAAAGATTAGAAACCTATGTTAACTTTGATGTTGACAATGAAAACTAACCTTGTGCAGATTTCAGATTAATTAAGCCAGATGCATTTTCCTCCGCAGCCTTTCAGAAGGCAGCACGGAGTATTGTCCAGTATGTAGACCATGAAACAGGATGTCAGTACTTCCAGGTTCCATTACCAACTCAGTCTCTGACCTTGAGCAAGTTGCTTACTGTGAGAGGTTCCCACCGATGGCAGGGTAGTCTAGTGGCTAGGTCCCCTTGCCAGGGCCTAGGGTACTTGTCTTCAGCCCCCACCTAAGAGGCTAATGGATAAGTCTGGGGCATGGCCCCAGGAATTTAGTTTCCCCTCTGGCAGGAGAGGGGTTCTCTGGGAGGCGCTCCCTGCTTTGTGCCTGGGAGAGGCTCCTGAGGCTCTGCTCTTCAGCAGCAGATCGGGTGGCAGCTCTGGCTCGGGCCCTGCTGCCTCAGAGCCAGCTCCTGCCTCTTGGCTGGTCAGCCCCAAAGGGGGCTGACTTCCCTTCCTTTATACTCCTCCAGGCCTGACAATAGCTGCAGGTGAACCAGGGTGGGGCTGATTGGGCAAACAGGCTGTGTTTAACCCGTGCCCTGCCTGGCCTTCCTCTCACACTTTTACACTTACTTTCTGTACAAGAAATGATCCTCCGTACCACATGATATTCTCAATATGCAAACTGAGGGTTAACAACCGGTCTTTCTGGATATGTCTACACAGCGGGTGCTATTTTGGGATATGACAGTCTCCCAAAATAGCTGCCTGTGTCTAAGAAATGTGCATGTTGTCTCTAAACAGTTTGAGAGATAATGGTTGCACTATTCCAGCGTCCCTGTACACCTCATTACAGGGGATGAACAGGCATGCCTCAAAATAGTGCTTTATTTTGGCATGTGGTGCTGCTTAGACAGTGCCACGTGATGAAATAGCCTATTTCAAAGTTAGGGGGCCTTGTAGACATAGCCTCTGATGGCTCTTGAATACCTTTCTTCTATTCCTTTTTATTTGTAAATGTAGATATTTACCTACTTTTGTTGGGCCTTGCTCCTATACAGGACATGAACACCTTAAAATGTATTAAAGCTAAGAAGATTTCTGTATTGCATCCTGTCGTCTCTCCAGTTCCATTCTGTAAGGAGGTTATTTTGTTTACTTGGTTTTATTTGTTTGCTGATGTTATTTGGGCAGGATTTCCAAAGGAAGGGTAGGTTGAAGAAGTGTTTCACGTTTCACTATGCAGGTCTGAGATCTGTAGATATTCTGTTCTCTTTCAGAAGGAAATTATGCAGATATGGGCCGGTTACATAGAACGTACTGTCTGCTGTGCTCAGGAGGAAAGGATCGTCCAGGATGGATAATCCTCAGATAACTGCGGTCCATGCCATGGAGAGCTTCAAAGATAGAGGACAGCCCTTCATTCTTGGCATTCAATAAAGTCAGTGAAGGAAGCATGTCAGTAGACTGATGTGCATTCTTTGTCTTGTGTTGCATAAGCAGGTTGCTATATAGGAAACTACTAATGCCTGGTTCCCAGACAAAGGAAGATCAGTGGTTTTCTCTTTAGATACGATCAATCACTGTATTATAGCTTGGAGGTAATGTGTCATCATCAACCAGTCTGAACTGGGGTGCAGTTGCAAAGAGACATGTTTTAGCACTCCTAGCTATTTGAGTATCCATAAACATTGAGTAACCCAGGTGAGCTCTGATGTCATAGACCATCTGAATGATTAGTGGGGTAGACACCTTCAGTGGAAGATAATGTCATGGAAGTGTTCTTCTTTCAGCATCTCCTTCTCCATCTTCTCATATTCAACCACTATTTAACTGTGTTTCGGCAATGTACATTTCAGCCCTAAACCCTTGTTGAGATGTTTGCTGTTGTGGAAAAGAAAAGTTCCATATTCCTTAGCATTTGTTACTGCTACACAAACTCTTTTTGGTTTTAATACTTGAGTAGCAGAGGTAGAACAGACTCTTGAGCATAACCATGGGAACTGCTTAATAAGATGGATAAACAGTATGAATTTCTATAAATTATTTTAAAATAAAAACAAACACCTTTTCCTTTCTTTCCCCTTTTATTCACCTGGTAGTAAAGAAATGCAACTATCCAGTCAATGAAGCTTATGTTTAGGTTGTAGTGCAATATAAGTGAAATCATTGCAGTTCTAGACAATATATGAAACTTTAAAAATACCCACCATATGAAAGTCCCACTCTCTTCTTTGTGCCGAGGATATGTACGTGTCCTTCTCTGTTCTTGTCCTTCTCTGTTCCAAATCTCCTCATCTGTGACAAAGTCTTGCCATTTGATGTGAAGGATGTACATCAGGCATCTGTTTAGGAATGTCTGTAGCTCGTGATTTGAAGACTTTTTAGTGGGCCAGGTCTCGCATCCACACAAGAGCACACTCTTCACATTTGTGTTGAAGATCAGCAGTTTCATCTTCACAGGTATTATTTGTAAACTCCATATGGGACAGAGAGTCTTGAATGCAGCTATTGCTTTCCCTCTCCTGGCACTGATATCCTTATCTGTTCCTCCATCTATGCCCATAATACTCCCCAAGTAGGTGAAGTGCTCCACATCTTCCAGGTCATCCCCTCCCCAGGTGATGGTGGTGTTGTTGGACTGGTTGATCCTCATTGCCTTGGTCTCTCCCTTGTTAGTGCTCAGCCCAGTCATTGAGGCACTCTAACACATACCTCCCCCTTAAAAAACAAACTAACCACCCTAAGGTACAAAGTTGCTTACACTTTTAAGTTTTAAATGTCTTTCTTACCACTGAAACAAAAGCAACATTGCCATTCTCTCAGCCAAATGCATGTGCACACATTCTGGTGGAAAAGTAAGCAGAACACTCATGCCATTGGAAGAATATTTTCAAAGAAGACATGAGTTCTTCATTCTTCTAGACAAAAGATATAGAGCATGCTTCCAGGTCAAGCATTGCACAATATCTCCATGAAAGAAGATAGAAGAATCCAATATTTAGAGATATTGAATAGTTTAAAACTGGTTTGGGTCAACTTTATGTGACATATATTTTATCCTGTTAATTTTGTCAAAGTTGTAACAAAAATTGCAGAAGGTAGGCATAAAACAATCATTTACACCAGAAATGCTGTCTTTGCTTGAACAAGCCTTTTTGTATTTCCTAGCTTGATACATAAGACTTTAACAAGTCACATCTGGTTCTTCTTCATGTCATGTTACATTATGAATCTTTATGGGCAATTAACTGGTTGGGTATGAAAACACCCACAGTAGTAATGGGTCAGTGGGCACATCCATTTTCAAAAATTCAGCTCAGTTGTTAAGTCTGTATCCAGAAGAAAAACATACTATTACATTCTGATGATTTTGAAGAGGCAGTGTAAGGCATGCAGGAAACTGAAAACTTTCTCTGATATTTTAGGATTTGTTTCTTGGTATTAATGGCTGGTGTTCTTTTTTTCCCCTTCTTGTACTTTAAGGAAACCACAATAACAAAACAAAGGATTGCATGCCATTAACTTATATGATAGTCACATAAATCATGCTTTGAAATGATCAGTTCACATGAGTCCCTGTTTGTTGTAGATATTTGTTTAGTGGATTTTGCCATACAACTTCTATTGACTTGAATGGGAGTCACTGGTCAAAGCCACCCCACTTTGAACACATCATGGTAAAGTCACTGTACAGGATTTTTTTTTTTTTTACTTGAAATGTTCATAAATGCTGGAACCTGAGAGGAGGTGCCTGCTACACTCACCGGGCTGAAGTAACAATAACAACCCAAATTCATGGTTTCTGCTTTCAGCACCCCACTGTAAAAATTGCTCCAGAAGTATTGCACAAGTTGGCCTTTACCACTCTTTGTGGTGCTTGATTCTGCCTGGTCATTCTCCACCATAAATTTTGTGTCTCAAGATGGACAAAGTTTTCCTGCACTGAGTCAGTGACCCATATGATGTACATAATACGCCAGACTCTTAGGCCGTTTCTACACATGCCACTTTCTTTAAAAGTGGCATGCTAATAAACGGCCTGAAATATGCTAATGAGGCATGGATGCAAATTCCCTGTGCCTCATTAGCATAAGGTCACATGATTTGGATCCGGAAGGTGTTCTTCTGGACTTCAAAACACCATTTAGAAGCATGGCTCCCGGGGGGATCTTCCGGAGGCCCCTTCTTCCCAAAAATTTACAGATATGCAAATTTGAACCTAATTTGCATTTTCAATTTACCTCATTTTCATACCTCTTTTGAAAGAGGAAAGCAAGTGTAGACACAGCCCTAGGCAGTTTCTACACAGGCCACTTCCTTTGGAAGTGGCATGCTAATACACAGAGGCTACGTCTACACGTGCAGCCAACATCGAAATAGCTTATTTCGATGTTGCGACATCGAAATAGGCTATTTCGATGAATAACGTCTACACGTCCTCCAGGGCCGGCAACGTCGATGTTCAACTTCAACGTTGCTCAGCCCAACATCGAAATAGGCACAGCGAGGGAACGTCTACACGTCAAAGTAGCACACATCAAAATAGGGATGCCAGGCACAGCTGCAGACAGGGTCACAGGGCGGACTCGACAGCAAGCCGCTCCCTTAAAGGGCCCCTCCCAGACACAGTTGCACTAAACAACACAAGATACACAGAGCTGACAACTGGTTGCAGACCCTGTGCCTGCAGCATAGATCCCCAGCTGCCGCAGAAGCAGCCAGAAGCCCTGGGCTAAGGGCTGCTGCCCACGGTGACCATAGAGCCCCGCAGGGGCTGGAGAGAGAGCATCTCTCAACCCCCCAGCTGATGGCCGCCATGGAGGACCCAGCAATTTCGACGTTGCGGGACGCGGATCGTCTACACTGTCCCTACTTCGACGTTGAACGTCGAAGTAGGGCGCTATTCCTATCTCCTCATGAGGTTAGCGGCTTCGACGTCTCGCCGCCTAACGTCGAAGTTAACTTCGAAATAGCGCCCGACGCGTGTAGACGTGACGGGCGCTATTTCGAAGTTGGTGCCGCTACTTCGAAGTAGCGTGCACGTGTAGACGCAGCCAGAGTGAAAGATGCTAATGAGGCACAGATGCAAATTTCCTGTGCCTCATTAGCATAATGTCACGTGATTTGGAGTCTGGAAGAACGGGCTTCCAGATGCTAAATCATGTGACATTATGCTAATGAGGTGTGGGGAATTTGCATCTTTTGCTCTGTGTATTAGCATGCCTCTTCCGAAGGAAGTGGCCCGTGTAGAAACAGCCCTAGTGAATTCAGGACAGCTGAAAGAGAGAGGGTGCGTCTACACTTGCATTCCTCTTTTGAAAGAGGCACCAGGCACCAGTCAGGGAAATTCACACTTTCCTTGTGCCAGCAGTTATGCAGCCCTATCGTCTCATCTAAATACAATAGTATACAGTGGAAAGAGGTGCAGCAGCAGAAACAAGAATTTATTTAAAACAATCAGAATCTAGGAAGAAGAATCTGAAAAAAACAAAAAAAATAAAAGCAACTGCCCCCCAAATCCTCACAATTAAACCACATACCTTCAGCACCTTAGTTAACTGGAATCACTGTTTTTTATTGCACAGTAATTATCTGAAGCCTCTATTAGCCATTAGATTCCTAATCAGGGTTTCTGGAGATGTAACACTGGGTAGATATAAGGAAGAATAGCATCTATGTAAATCTATTTGTAATTTGTAGCTGTCTGTTCAGCCCTATGTCTTCTCAGGTATCCCAAATACGTTGTCTTACACTTCTGTAACTTTCGATCTCATGTCCATACCACAGAAGTACTGGAAAAATATGCTTTAGGTTCTAATTCTGTTGTTGAGTCTCCATATTGTCTGTTCCTCATCTAAACAATGTAATGTTGTTTGTTTCAGAAACGATGTATGTGATTTTCTTCTCCAGGCAGTTTTATGCTGCAATGAGAATGGGAGAACTAGGCCCTTTAAAAAAAGATAAATGAAATAAAAAGACAGGTCACTGTCACAGCTTCCATGTATTTCACTCCAGACCACCCGTTTAAACGGGATTCATTATTCAAAAGAACAAGGCACACAAGAAGTTAACAAAACACTGTGAAATCAGATCAGGTCTGAACTGCCTGCTTAAACAGTAACATCTCTAGTTTTTACATGAATTTTTAATTTTAGATGATACCTTTGACTGGAAGTGACAGTGGAGCAGATAATTTGTGTAATTACAGCAACAATCGTTGAAGAAAGAGGATATCTCCAAAGCACATAAAACATTCAATGGATTTGATAGTGTCTGAACCTTGTAACCAGAGCTGCAGGAGCCTCCTGGCTTAGTGAGGCTATAAACCTAGTAACTTCTTAGCTAAGCTACTAAAAAGGCATGAGCTCACTTTTTTTCTTCTCTTCAGGTGAAGTATGCAATTAATAAAGTGAAAAGTGAACTTTTAACGACTTGGAGAAGGTTTAGCCTTCATATTGTGTGTGTGTGTTGGACAAAAGCAGGTGGGGAAGTGGTTGCAGAGGGGGACATTTAGCACTTTAAAAATTCCATACAATGGATTTTAGGTAGACTGCTTTACATTACTTTCATGCTGAATTCCAGCCAGCATACAATATGCACTATAGCTAATTTGAAAAAAAATGCCACTTCATCATGATGCAAAAGCACCTTAATATTATTTCTTAGTTTTCACAGTTGTATTTTAACACACGCACAGCCATTCTTTTGTAGAACAAGTTGTAATTAAAGTGACAAACCCATCATGACAGCCTTGTCATATAATAAAATGATTTAAAATAATTTGTTCTTGGAAATGTACGCACACATATAAGATGCATGTCTTAATATTTCTTAGAATAAGTGCACAAAGCAATCTGCCTAGCAGCAGAAAGAAAGCTTTGGGGGTTTAAAAAGAAATATTAAACTGGTATATTGTTGCTATATGATATCTCTAGTATAAATAAATATTTAGGATTTCTGATTGCAATTGAGAGTATGTTTAAATATGAAAAATAATCTTGGGCATAATAATTTGTGCATACTTAAGAACTTGATCGTATTCCTAAAAGTCTGTTTTGGAAAATAGTTTTCCATTTATCAGCTATTTAAAAATGCTAAAACAAATGTGATATTTTTGTTGTGGTTGCTTCTGTGAAAATCACAGCTAATTAGGCTTAGTTAAGTAAATCCTATCCTTTGAAAATTAGAGACAAGTTCCTTTCTCCCCTGAAGAATTGTCTGTTATTTACATTGTTAATATTAATATCCTGCAGCCTCTTAACTGTGAGTCAGTGTCATTGGAGACAGCCTTGTAACAAACAACTCAGATCACTAAAATAATGATTTTTAGAGATCTTTTTTTTTTTTTATCTAATAGGCTGAAATAAGTAGTGGTGAGTGCAGCTGCACACTCTAAATTCAGATTCAAGCTGAAAGGCTTTGAAATTGTACTTTATACCTTTCCCAGGCTATCTTGTGTGCAAGTTGAGGTGCAGATACTAGACCAAATGATGCAATTTCACCAGGTTCTGGTGTGAATTACAGGAGGTCTAATTTGGGTGAGCAGCTGGGGTGTGAAGTTTTTCAAGAAGGTGAGGTCCTCCTCTGGTGATCCCATTCAATTCCCAGGGGGAGAATGGGCTTTCAGAACGCAGTGAGCTTCAGAGGGGTTGCAATTCATTAATGACTGTGCTGAGTTCTGAAGGAGTGATGCTATTCTCTAACTACTGTGCTAACTTCATGGCGAGAACTAGTCTCACAACGGCTCAGCCTCAGACTGACTCCTCCCTTTTGATGTTCCTGCTTGATCACTGCTCTTTTGTAGTAGATGCAGCTGACAAGTAGAACTTTCGCATGAGTCCCTGGTATCCCACTATTGATTTTGTTTATATACAGGTACTTTGTCATATATTTTTCTTCACTCTATTTATTCAAAATTTACCACATAGATCCTTCCATGAAAATATCCAGGCACTACATTATAGTGTTTTAAATCATGCAGGATTACATTTTAAAAAAAACCCAAACTCCTCATTTTGTACCTGCTGTTTTGCAAGCGTAATCAACTGTGAGCAGAAATGATTAACTGCCACAACAAAAAGTGCAAAGGACATTGGTGCCAACAAATCAGGTCATTTCAATTCTAAAGGTTGATTATGGGTATAAAATTACTGGCACCAAAATAGCATGAGGGATAAAGTCCCACTTGAAAGTTGACCCACAGAATCTAAGCAACTCAAAATATCCCTATCTCATAAAATACTCACCTATTCTAAAATATCAAAAAGAAAACATGAAAAATCACAATAAATAACTGTTTGAAAGAAAGCCAGACTAACTAAAAAAGGTTTAACTCTGAAATGCATGTTTTGATGGACAAACACAGGTAGAAAGTCCCAAAGGTGTAGCCTTAAACTGAGAACAATATCCCTGACCTCACAGGGATGAATTCTAGCACTGGGAGGAGGCATTCAGTGCCCCTTATGTGTCCTGACAAATGCAGAGAAGAAGCAGGTCTTTTCTATAACTTTGAGGTCTGTCACTAGCTCCTGATCAAGACCCTAACTGCCAAATATTGGACTGGGACAACATTAAATTGATGGCTTGGTAATATCCCTTTTCTATTCATTCCCCTTGTAATATCTGGCATTGGCCACTCTTGGAAGACAGGATATTCGGCTACATAGACAATTGGTATGTCCATTCTTATGTTCCTTGAATTTTCACCTGAAAAGAGAAAGGTAGATAGAGAGTAGAAGACAGCTATTGTGCACATGGGGCTTATATACTGGAGAATCTTCAACAGTAGGATGGCTTGTTCTGTATTTTCTGAAGCTTCTGGGAGTTCACTCGACAGCAAACCACATAATGTGCAGTGGAGTAATCTTGACTTGATGTGGCAAAGTCAAGTAGAGATAACTAAGGTGAATAGGAAGAATAGGTAAATGTAGATAAATTCAAAACTTACAAATGGTATTAAGGACAGGAAGAAAGAGAGAGGTGGTGTATTAACATTCACGGGAACATTGAATAAATGCGACCTAGGAATTATGGAAAATATGGGTTAATTGCTGCGATCATTCCTGCACATAGAGAGAAAGTCGGCTAGTACATAAACGCTTATCTCCATTCCTAAAATACCACCAGCAGCCAGAGTGAGAGTTGGGTTTCTCCCTATTGGAGACGCTGTACAAAAGCATGTGAAGACTCAATACCTGTCCTGAAGAGCTTAATAAAGAAAGCAATGCAAAAAAGCCAGTCAGAAAAGACAGAGAAACTTGCCAAGATAAATGGTTGTTATTGAGGTGATTAAATTTTTAAACGTCCATCTTTCTGCCTTCTCCTGGACCTGTGTCATAGTAAGTGGTCTCCATAAACAACTTCAGGATCCTCCTTCTTGCTGTATTTCCTAAAAAACTTGATAATCTTAGCCTAAATCTAATTTTCTGCTCAATATTCCTGAGATTGAATGGAAGCAAAGTTTCTGGGGTATAGTAGATTGATTTCAGCATAAGTCCCCTGTAAGAAGTTTCAAAGCAATAGGGTTTATATACTAGAGAATCTTTTACAAGATTAGTGGTTTAATAATAGGGATTTTAACTTGGCTTCTTTGAGAGAGGGAAGACTGCTAAGGACTGAAGAGAAGCAAATACACCCCCGGTCTGTAAGACAAAGACGAGGAAAGAGAGCCAGGAAACAGTACACCAGTATGTCTGGTCTTGGTGGTAGGCAAGATTCTAGAAACTTTAATAAAGGATGTGGTCACAAAACATCTGGAGAAATAAACTAGGCAGTAAGGTTTCATAAAGGGTAAATCCTATTTGACAAATCGGGTGAATTTTTTAGGGAGATAATGGAGAAAACAGGCCTGGGTAACAGTGGACCAAATTAATTCTATTTGTTTTGCAGATACTGGTTTTTAATGGAGAAAGGATAGTTCAGGTAACTGAAGTGGGAGTTTGATAGCAACAATGTAAGGGTATGAGGTAGGGAAGAAAAAGGCAATGAGTAAAGTGATATAAAGACTAAGGATTGAAATTGAGGGCCAAACTGTATCTCTCTATACATGAATGACCCGGAGAAGGTTATCAGTACTATTGCTTAGCTGATTTAGGGGCCTGTCTTAAAAGTGGTTTAGGTACTTAGAAGCCTAAATCCCATTAACAGTCAATGGGATTTTGGCTCAAAGCATTAAATCCCCTTTAAAATGCAATTTAGCCTCCTAAATCTTAATGTATTGCAGTGCTGGGAGCAGCAATGCCTCAATACCTTTAAAAATCTGGCTCTAAAGAAAGAAAGATCTTTCAAACAAGACTGGAGAATGAGTGTAATAAATGGTTGATGATCTTCTGCTGAGGCAAGTGGTAGACTTTAAAGTTTGCAACTCAAAATAGAGAGGATATATGTTAAACAGCCACATTTTGCATATCCAAGAACAGGAGACTCATAGGATTGATAGTAAACAGAAGCATAAACCTTTTCCCATAATGCCTTATTCTGCACTGCTAAAATAGTAGAGGTATAAAACTGATGTTGGAAGAAATAAGAAATTAATCCAGCATATTGTAAAGTACTTATCAGACCACATTTAGACAATTTACCCAAGTCAGAACACCATGTCATTGAATTGACATCCTGGGGATTGAAAAGGGCCAGAGGACAGCAAAAAGAATGATAAAAGTGCTTATGAAATTTCTGTGTGCAGAAAGGCTGGGAAACCTGGAATTGTATTCACTGGAGAGAAAAGCAGACTGTTTAAAAGATGATATGATTTGAAGTTTTCAAGATGCTGAAATGGGACAGAGAGAGAGTAGATGTACTGTAGATCAACTCTTTAAACAAACACTAACTCCCTGAACATAAACTAAATGTAAAGAAAACAGCAGGAGAAACAAGAATCAAGACACATTTTATTTAAGCAAAGAGGGAGGAAATGCTGAATTGCTGATACAGTGCAAAAGAGGCAGCTGGCATCACCGTTCAACCACACTGAACAATAACTAGAGGTATTACGAAAATTATATTGGACTTTTGTGGATTAATCTATACTACATACTACTGAATAGGAGGTATTATGGCATGCTTTTTGGCCATGGAATTTTTTATCTGCTGATTCTGTAGCCAATACTGGTAGATCAAGTAGTTGGTAGTGTCATTTGAATGAGGTGCACCAGGAGTAGGAGGAAAGGGCAAGAATTCTATGAAAAGGAATTACCTTTGTTTAAAAGCTATATCCTTTGTTGCTTGACATATCCACATCATTCCCAGAAGCCATTTTTACGTTGTCTCACAGCTGTGAAAAAGACATCACCATATTTGTTAAGTAAGGTAGAAAAAAATAAAAATGAAAAAAAAATCTCTTAACATTTACTTAATATTTATTTTATTTAATTTCTATAATTGCTATTTTCCTGGATTATATCACAAAGAAATGTACCATGAATTTGGATTGCTACGCATTAGGAGTGCATATGAGTGTGCTTTTAGAAAAATAGATGCAAAAGAGAAAGAAGGTCAGGAGTGGGGGAGAAAATCCATTATAAAATGTAATTCACTGACCAAGGGGAATGTGTATGTATTATCCTCAATAATAATTATCATCCTGAATTCTTATTAATTTTAAGTTGATCCACAAAAAAAAAAATCTTGCTCACAGATTAGTCTGTTTGGAAAATTTCTATTGAGGCACTAAGTCATGTAAACAACAAAATTAGAAAAAGTGCAGGAAATACACATTTTTTCAATAAAAAGAGCTGATGCATGTTCTCTCATTCAGCGTGTACTGAACTTTATGCACAAAAATAGAAAAAACAATGTTCCTCCATGCTCAGTGACATTGCTGATGTGATGTGAGCCAGAACACTTTTCCCATTTGATCCTATCAGCACCACATCAAACCCCACCATGTTTTTCTTAGCATGATTTAGACCCATTTGTTTGTCTAGATTTTATTTGGATTTGTGCAAAAGATGGGCAAATCAGCATGGCTGAAATAAGACTCTACTTGAATCTTCAAACAAAATTGTTACCTAAGCCAACAGAGGTAAACATTGCTCTAGGTCTAACCTTGTTCAGCTCATTTTTTTATTTTTGTTTCAATGGCACACACCTCTACATTTCAGGAGGTAATTAGGGCTGGAGATTGAGAAATATTATAGTAAGTGGCCACGTCTATGCTAGCAAGGCCTTTTGAAAAATCGGGCCCTTTTTCGAAAGAATATGTGGAGCATCTACACACAAAATGCATTCTTTCGATCCAAAATTGAAAGAACGCGGCTCTTCTTCTGGAAGCCCTCTTCCCCTCTTGGGTCAGGAAGAGCTCCTGCTTTCACAATGTTCTTTCAAAAGCAAAGAGCATGCAGATGCTCTGCAGGCCCTTTTTTTGAAAGAGCAGTCCTCATGATGCCAGATTTTTCAATCACTGGCCCAATCTTTCAAAAAAGTAGGGGCTGTGTGGACACTATCGAAAGAGTGGATCGATCTTTTGATCCACTCTTTTGTGTGCAGATGCACTCTTTCAAAAGAAGCTTTTTCTGAAGAGATCTTTCAGAAGAACTTCTTTCAAAAGATGGATCTAATGCAGACGTAGCCACCATGTCTCATGCAGTGTTATGAGACTGCCTTACCTTAGCCATTTTAGAATGATTCTTTCATATGGACATTACATTTAGTCATCCTTATGCAAACATTCACAAACCTGAGGCATTTCATAACTTCTATAGCTTCTCAGAGCACCAGTTCACAAGATGGTGATGCTACTTTCCTTTTACTAAACCCGCGCTCTTGCATTTTTTTCCGCAACTCTTAATTTTTCCGTACTGCACTCAGCCAATACTAGCTCCACTAGAGAAAGAGTTCAGTTACTTTCTATGGTATGTATCGACAAACCTCAGTTTATCTCTTTGTCATAGCTTTCTTAGAAAATCTACAATTACTGTACCTCATCAGGTTAGAATAATTTGATATGGCAGTAGTATGCAAATGGTGTTCCCTATAACAAGCATTTACTTTGATTAGATCTTCCTGCAAAGATTATAGTTGAAATCTTGGCCTCATGGAAGTCAGTGGGATTTTACCCTATAGTTCTAGATTGGTGTTGGAGGTACTTACTGTGCCAGCCTCCTGTGTTTTCAGTTACCTGTACAGCTAGCTGAGCCTCTGTGCAAGTGACTCATCATGTCACATGGAGTGTTATGCCCTGCAATTCTAACCCATAGAATGTGATGAAGATTGGTAAATATTTTAAATCTGTCACACTTTCTCTTGTTACAGACAAAAGTATGCTGATTTGCCAATCCTGACTGTGAAATGTTCTCACTGCCTGAACTATTTCCAAACACAACAAAACTTCTTTTCTTTTTAAAAGCCCTTTCTATTAATCTGAATTGACTTGTACAGAAAAGCATTCTAAATTCAATACAGACGGGCACTATGCACTTACGATGAGCTACTGTGAAATACAAAAGGAAGCTCTTTGTGTATATGTGCAATATATGTAGTTCAATATATGTCTCAGAACATTGATGATCATAGCTGATGAAACATTGGTGAACATAGATGATGTAGCTGTCAAACTAGTGAAGAGCCATCATTTAAGTCTTTGAGGAGAAATGTGAACTAACTAGACTTAAAATCTAAGGATGAGTAAATGTTTCAGATACCATAAGATATAATTGGCACATTTTTCCAGAATTCAAACCAAAACTGAATGGAATCTTTCAGCTTTGAAAAACCCTCACTTTTTTTGCTTTTACTCTTGGCATTAATCAGAAGCCAAAGCTACCTTACCAGAAGAGCTACTCTAGTTCTCTTTTTCATTTTGCTAGAATCAAGAACTATCCAATATGAAAGACTGTTTCTCACAAGATTTCAAGACTACAAGATTTAATAATTATTTCATCATCAAGCAAGTGTGTTTCCATTGGGTCTCCAAGTGGTCTGACTTTGTACCTATGCTATTGGTAAACTGGCCACAAGCAAACAATATGCATTTTACTACTGCTGAATGTAAAAAAAATATGTGCATCTCGTGACAAAGAATGTAGGCCATGCTTTCACAATGGGAGATTCAATCCTCTAAAAAAAGACTTGAGGCTCAGAAGAATACTGTGGCTAAACAGGTCTAATGCAATCCTTAGCTGCATAAATAAGGGATGCTCAAGTAGGAGCATAAAGGTTATTTTACTTTGTTATTTTATGTTGGTGCAAGTCCTTCTGGGATATGCGGTAACAATTCAAAAAATGAAATTGACAAATTAGAGAAGATTTGGAGAAGAGCCATGGGAATGATTAAGGAATTACATAATATGCCCTATAGTGCTAGACTAAAAGGCTATGTCTGCACTGGAGGATTTTGTCAATAAAACCAGCATTTTGTCGACTAAACCCATGGAATGTCCAGATTCCCAAGGTTTTCTGTTAACAGTAAATTGACAGAACACAGCACTTTTATCCTGCTCCCCCGAGGCATAACTCTTTTGTTGACAGAGAACTGTCAACAGAAAGCTGGCCTGGATGTTCCAGAGGGCTGTCTGTTGAAAGACAGGGTTCCAGGACACCAGGCAGCCCTGTCTGTTGTGCTTCCGATTGGCCATTTTGTTGAGAGAGTGGCCAGGCAGTCTAGCCATTCTCTGTTAACAGAATGGATTGCTCTTGTGATCCACTTGTTAATTTGGCCGTGATGTATTAAAAGAAGTTTTTGGTGGAAGTCATTTCTGTCGATAGAAACTTAGTCAGAAGTTATCTTCCAACAAAAAATTCTATTGACAAACCGATGTAATCTAGACATAGCCAAAGAGCTCAACCTATTTAGCCTAACAAAGAGAAAGCTAAGTGGTGATTTGATGACAGCCTACTATCATTTTTATAGGAAAGAAGTATTTAATAATGGGCTCTTCAATCTAGCAAACATGACTTGAAGCTAGACCATTGGTGGGCAATAACTAGTCCATGAGCCAGACGTGGTCACCAGGGCTAGTCAGACACTATATTTACCTGTGCATCTAACAGGTACAGATGCTTGCAGCTCCCATTGGTCAGGGATAGCTGTTCCTGGCCAATGAGAGCTATGGGAAGCAGAATGGATCAGGACACCACTTAATACAGCTCCCATTCACCATGAACATTGAACTCTGGCCAACATGAAC
Organism: Carettochelys insculpta; assembly: GCF_033958435.1. NCBI lineage: Eukaryota > Metazoa > Chordata > Testudines > Carettochelyidae > Carettochelys > Carettochelys insculpta. Next base: position 50,129,958 of record NC_134143.1, on the reverse strand, counting down.
TGCAAGTGACCATACATAAAGATGTGTAAGTAAATAAAGCATCTGGCGGCCTGAGAGGCTAACCTTGGTGAACTGTTTCTAGACTGTGGGCTCATTATTGCCCAGCCCTGAAGTAAACAAATTCTGAGAAGAAATCAGGCAATAATTTTTAACTGCTCTGAGTGGTTAACCACTAAAACAACAGACTAATAGTGACTGTGGATTCTCCATTACTAACAATTTTAAAATAAAGACTGCATGGAATTTTTTTTCTGAAAGATTTTGCTTTAGGAATTATTTTGTGGAAAGTTCTTTAGCTTCTGTTATAAAAGAAGTCATACTGGATGATCCCAATAGTCCTTTCTGGTCCTGGAATCTATAAATCTATAAATTTCCCACAAGTAAGAAATAAAGATCAGACTGTGCCTTTGTGCAACACAAAGGTTTCACAAGGCTTCAAAGGTGTTTATGCATGTTCCCAATTTAACATAGTTGTGCTGGTTTCACTGGGACTACTCATGTGTTTAACAGTATCTTGTTAGATCAGGGACAGGGTGAGCAGAGCTGCCCTCATCTGTGGGGATCATGTATTAGAATCTTTCACAGAGAATCTTTAGAATCTTTCATAGTTGCAGCAACCACACTTACTGTGTGCTTTGAACATTAATGGCTGAAATGCCTGAAGCCTGAGAATATTGAAAAGACTTTAAAAGGATTTAAATACATAACTGTTGAATATCAGTTGAATATGAACACCTTGCTTCCTTTGGCTCAGATTTTTAAAGGACCCTATGTATTCAGTCAAACTAGACTAGACTATCAAAAGCAAGGGAGATTCTTCAATTTCTGGATGTCCAATATGAAATAACTTATTTTTGTGATTAACTTATTTTCCTGGTAAGATGGCAGGTGGTGAACGCTTCTGAAAATTGGGCTTTTCTAAAATGCCTACCATTGGACACCCAAAAATGAGTACCCCAAAATCACTAGTCATTTTTGAAAATCACTGCTGCTGTGATGATTTTAGAAGCTACCTGTGCAGATTTAAAACAAGACCTGAATGAAACCTAGGACATTTAACATTAATGCTTTAGTAATAATTAATACTCTGCACATCTTCAACATCTTTCATTGGGGACAAGGACAGATGGCGTCTCAAACTATTTCACAAATCTTAATGGCTTACATTGTCTAACAGTTCTGCAATACAAATTATATTCCTATTACCTCTGGGACATACTGTGGATAAGGAGAAGTTAAGTGACATGCCCAAGACTAAAAAGGAAGTCCTGAATAAAATAAAGGAAGAGACACAGATCTCCTTACTTCTAGTCTTATGGTTTAGCCCAGACCATCCGTTCCCTCTGTAAAGCACAATAGAGAGAAAGTTATTGTGAAAGAAAAAAAATCGAGTTTAACTAAAGCTGAATTACAGGAGTACCCCTATGGAAGTACATGTGACATCCACATGAATACCAAATGAATTCATTATCATCACTGCTATTTCCATGAATACCAAATGAGCTTATAATGAATGGACTCTTAAAGAGTTACTATTTTACTGAAAAAATAATGCCAGAAATAATGGAAAATTAGCCCCACTACCTTCTGAATAAGTCATATTTAGACAAAGTATCTGGAAAAAGATTCTAGTTATTTGTGATGATTTATTTCCACTGTCTTTTTAATACAATTTCACACGCCTCATAGTTTAGCAGAATCTGTTTCAAATGCTAAATGGTGATTAATGTAGATGGAGAGTATTTTAATTGTTCAGTTGATGGACTCAGGTAAGTGTATATTTAACCTGAGAATAGGCATGCGTCTCTTTAAGTTTTTCTCCAGTTGCCATTCTGACTATATAAATTCATGGTCACTTATAGCCAAGGTACTTTCATATCTATGATACAAAGTCACACAACATATGCAGAGGATCACTATTTTCAGATCATATATGATTTATTCCATCACAAACTGAACTTGTGAGGCATTTTCGCTAATCGTGCACCACAGCTACTTTCAGTTGATTCCTAGAGATGCATCCAAACCCAACAGTCTGAACAATTTCAAACTTTGTGGGAACTCAGTACTGAATTTGTATGGTGAAGTTAAGCTCACTTTTATTTCTTGTTTTTACAGAGTAAAGTTGGGATTGACATTATTGTTCATTGAAGCAGATCTAGTTTTGCTCACGATATTGAAACAAATTTGAAGTACCAGCCACAGTTTATAGGATCTGTATGAATGTGTGTGATTCGGAATCAAAAAGCATAACTTTGCATTGACTCATTGACCTTTGGTATGAAAAAAAGAAAGGTGAACTATATCATGGATTTTCTTGCATTCTGGGAGATTCTGAAATACCAGTTAAAAACCCGTAATGAGATCTTCGGACCGAGTCCCTAAAATGAAAACCTTTTAAGTCAGTCAGAAGAGTAGCAATAATAACAGCCATACCAAGCACATATTCTTATTTAACTTTGTGGGGGTTTTTTTTTCTGTGTGCAGCCTGCAGCTGAACTTTTATGTGTGATTTTTTTTTTTTAACCATGTAACTCAGTCCCTAACTGAGACTCGTGGAGCTCATAAGAGGCTTTTGACAAGATTCAGCTCGCCACAAAAGTCATTATCTCATTTTCATTTATTAACCTGATATTTCCAAAGGATTAACAAGGGTTTCCCTTTTGTTGCTTGTGCTGTGGCACAAGCCCTGGAGGAGCTGTTGCTTCTTTCCGTCTCAAGTGACATCTCACTCACATTAGATTACACCAATGTACATATTATAGGCATGACATTTATTATACTTCCTGAATTAAAATTCCCTATTTGAAAGTAGTTTTAATTGCAGGCAATAATAAGGTGATTGAATATAAGTGTTCATTTTAGTGATGGGCTAAAATCAAAATAACTTCTGCTAGAACTGGGTATGTAAACACGATACCCTAAAATCACATGCATATAGGTATGTGAAATAGTTGTATTGTTTCTTCTTGAGACTAATATTATTGTAAGATAAAAAATCTGGGAAGTGTGGTTTTGTATCAGTGAATGATTTTTAGGAACTACAATATTCTTCCCTGAAATACAGGTTTCATTGTGTCGGGAAAATATGTTGGTGACCTTCACTATTTTTTGTGCAAACTCTTATTGTAAATACGATGACAATTAACTAGACAGTGACTATCAGTTAGAGCTGTTCAGTTTAGAAAAGCAATGATTAAGGTGGTATAGGATAGTAGTCTACAAAATCATGATTGTATGAAGAAAGGGATTAGCAATGTGTTATTCACCCTTCCCCACTCTGCAAAATAAGAATTTACCGATAAAATTAAGGTACTCTTTCACACAACACAATAAGCTTGTTGAATTCATTGATGTGGTACATTGTGATAGCCAAGTCTAACTACATTCAAAACACTATCTCTGACACTGACTCCTATCAGAGACGAGATATTGGGCTAGATGGACACAGTACACGGTGGCTATTTCTACACTACACTAAACTGTCAACAGATGTCACTGTTCAAAGAGATCTACCAGCAAGACTTCTGATAACAGATTGCATCTACACATAAAAGCAGATCGAAAGAGCAATCCACTTTGTTGAACAGAACAGAATGGCTGACTGGAAGCTCTGCAGACAGGGCTGCCCAGGGAACTGGAAGCCCTCTCTGTTGACAGAAGTATCTAAGTGGGCACTCTGTCACCAAAACGCTGTCGAGTGAGGCATTATATCTCATCGGGAATAGGATAATGCTGCCAACTGGACAGCTGAGTTTTGTCGACAAACTCTCAACAAAGCACTTTACCCATGTAGATACTCAGCAAGTTTTGTCAACAAAAGCTGCCCATGTAGACGCAGCTGGAAAGGGATAACGCTCTTGGGGAAAGTGCTCTGTTTTGTTGAGACTCAGTGCACAAAATACCTTTTGTGTGTTGACACTCCCTGAGTTTTGTCAAGAAAAGCCAGTTTTGTTGACAAAACTCTGTAGTTGAGACATGGCCACGGGTATGTCACATTCTTATGTTCTTAGCTCATGAGGGAAGAGAGCATTGTGCTTGTGGAGTGACAAATTTGCAAACAATAATATAATATGAATTCCTAACTAGCATTAATTATTTTTTCAACCTTTGTCTCCAAGTCCTACTTGTGCACGCCAATAATATTTTCCTTTTACTCAGACATCCCTAAATCCACATTGTAATAAACTCCCACAGTGACACACCTTCAAACAGTATCTATCATTATCTGACAAAACATTTAAATCCAGGCTTCCTGTCTTTGGTTTAAATTTTCCACATAAGGATCTAAAATGCTCAATAAGAACCAAAATTCAATGTTCACATCCCCTTTGTAAAAGATCATTTAAGATATTAAGATCAATGTAATCCATTTCCATTCTAGCCTAATCAATGCAATCCAGACATGACTTAGAAGCAGGGATGTTGGATAGTATAAACAGCACCTACTGACAGAGACTGAAAACTACAAGATCTCTACCAAACATTCATAAACATTAATTACCCACCAGGAGAAGTTAAAAAAACAAATTGACAGGGCCAGACGAACACCCAGATACAACTACTGCAAGATAGGCCCAAAAAAACCAATAACAGAACTCTACTCGTTATTACCTACAGCCCCCAAATCACCGCAATGCATGATTGAAGACCTACAACCTACCCTAAATCATGATGCCACACCCCAGAAGACCCTAGGTGACAGGCCTGTTCTTTCTTATAGATAGCCTGCTAACCTTGTGAGGATTCTCACTAGCAACCACAGGCTAAACCACAATAATACTAATCCTGGAACTTCTCCTTGCAACAAGCCCCGTTGCCAACTTTGCTCACATATCTGTTCTGGAGATACCATCACTTGAATTTAACCATGTTAATTACAGAATCATTGGTACATTCTCCTGTTCCTCAATTAACATCATATACGCCATCATGTGCCATGTATATAGGACAGACTGCAAACACTCTTCGCCAAAGAGTGAATAGACATAGAGCAGACATCAAAAACCTCCAAATACACAAAACCATCAGCCAGCATTTTAATGGAGTGGGCCATTCTGTTAAAGACCTGAAAGTTTGTGTTCTACAGAAAAGAAACAATGATAAGAATATTTCTGATTTGTCAACCTTGATAACAATTTTTGGACCTCTGCGCTTTATTTATTTAGTCTGTTCTGGCAGGGCTGTAGATCTGAAGAAGTGGATCTGTCTCATAAAAGCTCATCACCTAATAAAGTATTTTGTTAGTCTATAAAGTGCTACATGACTGCTTTTTTTTTTTTTTGGATTACAGACTAACACAGCTATCTCTTTGGTACTACTCCCTGAGAGGTTTTAAAAAAGCTGGTGACATAAAACAAACATATTGCCTTCTGATTGTGTGTGTGTGTGTGTGTGTGTGTGTGTGTGTAAAAGTATAGAGTATATTTACAAGATTCTCAGTTGTTTATGGGCAGCCCAGTAGAAAAGCACAGGAAGTAATGTCTGAGATAGAGTGATTACAAATGATATTTGCAACAAAAATTTACAGTTACTTACTGACCAGATAGGAGTGCAGCAGAAAGCAGGCTCATGTAGTTATACTACACCAGTCCTTGTTACTGGTCTCTCAAGATAAACAGACTGAAATCCAGCCAATGTTTAGACAGGAAAAACTCCAAGAAGGAGAGTGTTCTGCAAGAAACAGGCATATTGATTTAGCAGGTGGCTCTCTTCACTAGACACTTAATGCCTCAGGATGGTGCAAGGGTGTTTTGTGCTGTTGGAGGTGATGCCTATGGGATAAAAAAGGCCTGCGAACATGGTTTCTGAAAAGTCCACTGCTTTTTTTTGTGATAATGCCATTGTTAACCCTGGTATCCCAGTTAGATTCCACTTGGCATAATCATATTTTTCTTAATTACACCATAACCTTTAAGGCCACATGTATACTAGTATCCCTCCTTATAAGCCCCCAGCCAATAAGGTGCTGTCTCGCCACAGTCCATTTGCTTCACTGGGTGCGTGGAGCTTAGGGATCAATCCCAACAGGTGGTCTGAAATCTGTGCACCAAACAAAAAGAAAAAAATACAAAAGCGTCTGGTTCTTAGACTGGGTACCTAGAATGTTAGAACCATGATAACTGGACTTTCAGACAACCTTAAGACATAGATGATATCTGCAAGACAGCGGTTATTAACAACGAACTGAGAAGGTTAAAAATGGACATTGTCACCCTTCAGGAGACAAGACTCTCATCTTCCGGCAGTCTAAAGGAGAAAGATTTCACTTTTTTCTGGATGGGAAAACCCCCTAGTGAGACCAAAGAGCACGGCGTGGGTTTCGCAATCAAGAATAGTCTGATTGGCTCCATCACACCACCCACAGGGCGCTCGGAAAGGCTTATACAACTCCAGGTGCAAACATCTGCAGGCCTGACCAACATCATCAGTGCCTATGCTCCAACATTGACCTCTTCCCAAGAAGCTAAGGACAAGTTTTATGATGAGCTCAGGATTGCAATTGAAGAAATTCCAACTCGCAAGCCACTGATCATTCCTGGGAATTTTAACGCAAGAGTTGGTGCTGACCATTCCAGCTGGCCCACATGCTTAGGGCAATTTGGAGTTGGGAAGTTAAATGAGAATGGGCAGCGACTGCTGGAGCTTTGCTGCCAGCACAGTCTCTGTGTTACCAACCCCTTTTTCAAGACCAAGCCCCAGCACAGTGTGTCATGGTGTCATCCCAGGTCCAAACACTGGCACCAGCTGGACTTGATCCTTGTAAGGTGCACCTGCATAGGCAACGTCAAGCTGATTCACAGCTATCATAGTGCAGACTGTGACTCCGACCATTCACTCATTGCCAGCAAGATCAGGCTTCAACCTCGGAGGCTGTATCAAACAAAGAATGCAGGTAGGCCACGAATCGACATCAGCATGACCAAAGACCCTGAGAGGGTTGCACAGTTTACCCGTGCCCTCAGTGCAGCCCTTCCTGGCCCAACCAGTGCAGATGCCAGCGGAAGGTGGGCATACCTTAGGGACACCGTCCACAACACAGCGATGTCAACTTGTGGTAAGAAGCAGATGAAGTCAGCTGACTGGTTTGAAGCACACCCACAAGAGCTGCTGCCCATCATTGAGGAGAAGCGGCTCACAGTGACAACATACAAGACATCCCCTAGCGAGAGGAACTGCAGATACTCAGGGCCACTCGTGGTAAAGTCCAAAGGACAGCCAGGCGCTGTGCTAATGACTACTGGCTTCAGCTGTGCTCCAGAATCCACACCTGTGCAGACAATGGCAACATAAAGGGCATGTATGATGGAATCAGGGAAGCCATTGGACCAATTCAAAATAAGATTGCTACCCTGAAGGCACTCAATGGAGAGATCCTTAAGGACCGCTCCAAACAGATGGAAAGGTGGGTGGAGCATTACTCAGAGTTGTATGCTTTAGAGAACACTGTCACAGAAGCAGCACTGAATGCCATTAGGTGCCTTCCAACTTTGTCAGAGCTCTACAATGTACCAACAGCGCTGGAGGTCAGCCAGGCACTTGACGCACTGGCAGTTGGGAAAGCCCCAGGTAAAGATGGCATTCCATCAGAAATTCTCAAGTGTGCTAAGAGCAGCCTGATTCCAGAACTGCATGGGCTGCTGTGTTGGAAGGAGCGGAAAGTACCACAAGACATGAGAGATGCCAACATAGTTACTCTTTGCAAGAACAAGGGTTACAGGAGCGACTGTAACAACTATCGTGGTATAGCCCTCCTTAGTATTGTTGGAAAGCTCTTTGCCTGGGTAGTATTAAAGAGGCTCCAAGTCCTTGCAGAACGAGTCTATCCTGAGTCACAGTGCAGGTTTAGAGCTAAAGGATCTACCATCAATATGATATTTTCCCTTAGGCAGCTGCAGGAAAAGTGCAGGGAACACCAAAGGCCACTATGCATTTCATTCATCGACCTAACCAAGGCTTTTGACTGTGTTAGCAGAAATGGTCTTTTTTCAAATTCTGGAAAAGATTGGCTGTCCCCCCACCCTGCTCAATATCATCAAGTCTTTCCAAGAGGACATGAAGGGAGTCATTGTCTATGATGGATCTACCTCCGAACCTTTCAGTACCAAAGGGGAGTGAAGCAGGGTTGCATTCTGGCCCCTACACTTTGTGGAATATTTTTTTCCATCCGGCTCAAATATGCCTTTGGTTCAGCCACCACAGGCATTTACCTTCACATGAGATCTGATGGCAAGCTCTTCCAGCTTTCTAAGCTAAAAGCAAGGACCAAAGTGCAAACTAGGTGCTTGTGAGACTTCCTCTTTGCGGATGATGCAGCTATTATAACTCATACACAGGATGAACTACAGCACCTTATGAATCGCTTTGCAGATCCCTGCAAAGAGTTCAGGCTTATCATCAATATCAAGAAAACGCAAGTGATGAGTCAGGACACTAACCTTCCGCTTGCCATAAGCATCAACGATCACCAGCTGGAAGTTGTCCATGAGTTCGTTTACCTGGGCTCCACAATATCCGACAACCTCTCCCTTGAAAGTGAGATTAACAAACGTATCGGAATGGCTGCCACCACACTATCCAGGCTAACAAAAAGAATATGGTCCAACAGGAAACTCACAGAGCACACCAAAGCACAAGTCTATAGAGCCTGCATACTGAGTACCCTCCTGTACGGCTGTGAAACTTGGACGCTGAGCTCCAAGTATGAAAAGAGGCTCAACTCATTTCATATGCATTCCCTGAGATGCATCCTGGGAATCTCCTGGTGGGACAAGGTGACCAACAACACGGTGCTCAAACGAGCAGGGACTGCCACCATGCACACTTTGATCAAGCAGAGACGCCTGTGATGGCTAGGTCACATCTCCCACGTGCAGGACAGTTGCATACCTAAGGATTTGTTCTATGGTGAACTGACGACAGTGACCAGGCTGGTTGGAAGACCTCATCTCTGCTACAAAGATGTGTGCAAGCGTGACTTGAAGGCTGCTAACATCAGCATTGCCACCTAGGAGACACTCACCACTGATCGATGCCTGTGGAAGCAACAGGTGAAAAAAGGACTATCCCAGTATGAAGACAACCTCAGGCAACAAGCAGAAGAGAAAAGAACCCTGAGGAAGTCTCGCCCCGAGTCCATTAACCAAGGCTCAGTGTTCTCCTGTACCCTGTGCAGAAAAGACTGTCACTCACGAATCGGACTTTACAGCCACACTAGACGCTGCTGTCGATCCAACCCTGGCTGCAACAACATACCATAGTCCTCCGGGACTGATGGATGCCTACCATACTAGCAAGCCCTTTTGGAAAACCAGGCCCCCTTCCAGCAGAACAAGTGGAGCATCCATATACAAAATCCACTCTTTTGAATTCCTTTCAAAAGAATAGGGCGTTTCTTCTGGAGGCCCTCTTCCTTTCCCAAATGATGAAGAGTACCTTTTCTTGCAATATTCTTTCAGAGAAATGCTTGTGTAGACACTCTGGGGGCCCTTTGTTCGAAAGAGTGGTCCTCATGGTACCAGATTTTTCAATCCCTGGCCCCAGTGGCTGGGTAGCTGCTCAAAGAGCTTATTGCTCTTTTGATCCCTTTTTTTGTGTGTGGATGAGCTCTTTTGAAAGAAAATCTTCCAGAAGACCATCTTTTGAAAGATCATTGTAGAGTAGATGTGGCCATAGAGTGTGTCTACATTAGCATTGTTTGTTAAGGAAAATAATGTCAACATGCAGAAACTGACAATGGCAAAGATGCCAATATGTCAATTTCATACTTGTCACTTTTGTGGACAGATTGTGTTCACACTGAGAGTTCCCCCTTTGACAGCAGGAGCAATGGACTGTAGGTACGCATCACACCGTGTCTGGCCCTACCATCACCTGCTAGGTGTTGTGGAACAGAGTGTGGTGCAATGCGACTGTGCAAACCATCCCATTGGTGTCTTCTGATGTCCTTTTGCACCTCTTTTCCAGCTATCATTCTTTGCTGTGTACTCTAGCGTCTGAAGTGAAGAAGAATGGCTCCTGCATTTCCCTTGCATGATCTGTTAAAGCCATGTCTACACTAGCCGGCTATTTTGAAGTAGCCGTGCCAACTTAGAAATAGCGCCCGCCGCATCTACACATGCTGAGAGCTATTTCGAAGTTGAAATTGACATAAGGTGGCGAGGCATCGAAGTCGCTATCCTCATCAGGAGATGGGAATAGCGCCCTACTTCGACGTTGAACGTCGAAGTAGGGTGTGTGTAGACGATCCGCGTCCCGCAGCATCAAAATAGTGGGGTCCTCCATGGCAGCCATCAGCTGAGGGGTTGAGAGATGCTCTCTCCAGCCCCTGAGCTCTATGGTCGCCATGTGCAGCAGCCCCTTAAATCTCCCCGCCCCCTTATTTCCTGTGCAGAAAGCTGAGAGCTCATGCAGGCAGCAGCACAGCCATGTGCCCAGCCTGCACGTCCCTCAGCAGCCCCAACCCACCACCCTGCACCCCATGGCATCCAGCCAGCCCCCCAAGCGCCCACAGGGCACCCCCCCCCAAGGGGACCCAGGGCTCCCAGCCTACCAGCCAGCGGGGGAAGAGGCAGTGGGGCCCCTCCTGGACAGAGGCTGAGATCCAGGACCTGCTGGGGCTCTGGGACAAGGAGGAGGTGCTCCAGGTAATGGGGAGCAAGAGGTGGAACGTGGATGCATTCGCTTGGCGGACCGAGGGCCTGGCTGCTCGGGGTCACCCTGCCCGCACTCCTGACCGCGTCAGGAGTAAAGTAAAGGAGCTGCGGCAGGGTTACACCCGGGCCCGGGACACGGCCAGCTGATCTGGAGCCACCCCCGCTGCTTACCCCTTTTACAGGGAGCTCAGGGCCATCCTGGGCCCCCGGTACACCTCCTCCCCACCAGCCACCCTTGACACATCTGCCGATGAGCCCCAGCAGGCCCCGGAGATGGAGTCCACCCGGGAGGCCAGCCCTGCACCCCAGGGGCCCCCCCAGGAGCCCACCCCTGAGACACCGGAGGAGGAGGAGGGGGCCTCCAGCGATGGGGGGCTCCAAATCGACCTCCCCTCCCACAATTCCAGCAGGGTGTCTGCCCGATGGGTGCTCCCCGACCATGGGAGCGGCCTGTCACGTATGTACCCCCCGGTGCACATCCCCAGGGTTAAGGGGCAGGGACAAGAGACATGACCAGGGCCCTCCACACACCCAGATGACCATGGCCCCGAGGACAGCAGTGGCATGTCCCTCAGAAGAGTTTATCAGCCCCTGCCCCCCAGCAGGACAGTGCCATGCCCCATCCCTGGGGATGGGGGGAGCGGAACCTAGGGTCCCCCGGGGAGGGGGGTTGGACACCCATCAGCACCATCATCAGCATCTCCGGGGAACGGGGATGGGGAACCAGCAGCAGAGAGGTGGGGGGGACAAGGGCCATGGGTCAGGGCCCAGACTAATGGCTGTCTCCACTCTTCTTCCCCCCTCTGTTCCGCAGCTGCACCATCGGAGTGACCGGAGAGCACCGGCGCGGCATCCGGGGTCCCAGAGAGTCCACCGGGGCCATCCCACCAGGCCAGCCCCTTGGCGGAGCACGGACCAGCCCCAGCATGAGCCCGACAGCGGAGGAGCCATCTGCGGGCGTCCACGGACCCCCCAGCTGCTTGCCACCCTCCGGCGTCAGCTGGAGGAGTCCGAGCGGCGCCTGCAGGTGGAGGAGCAGCGGCTCCATCTCCAGGAGCGAGCACTGGCCTGGCGCCAGGAGGCTTGGGGGGCCTTCATGTGCACCTTAGAGGACATCATGCAGCACTTGGCCCCCCCCCCCGCCGCTCCACCTGCTGCTCCGCCCTCCGCTCTGCCTGCTGTCCCTCCACCATCTGCCATCCTGGGGCCTGCCACCGAGGGAGACCATGGGCCTCCGGACTCTGTCCGGCCCTATCTGCTGGTTCTCCTGGCCCCCACGCAGCCTCAACCAGGCCTCTGGCCGAGACATGGGTCGCGCCCCTCAAACACCAGGTGCAGGACAATAGGGGTGCATGGCCGAGGTTGTTGCTGCCCAAGGCCCCCTCCTTTGGACATATTCCCCACCGTCTTTGTAAATAGTTTTTGTTCTACCCCTGTTTTGTACCTGCCCCCCCCATGTACATAGTTCCCCCCTTCTTCTTCTGTTAATAATTAATACAAGGTTGCACGGTTTTGTTTAAAAAAAATTCCATTTATTGCACAGAAGTGTGTGTGGGGGGGTGCTCTCGGGTTCTCTGTGGTGTGGGCGTGGGGGCAGGGAGTGTTGTGGAGGATGGGGGGGTGCAGTGGGTGGCTCACCCACAGCTGGCCCTGCCAGCGTTCACCCTGCAGCCTGCTCAAAATGGGCCCGCAGGGCCTCCCGGACCTGGATCCCCTCAGGGTTGACCTGGCGACTGCGGGCAGAGTGTGGCTGGACGTCGGCCCTGCCAGCCTCCACAGCCCAGGCCTGGAAGAAGGCCTCTCCCTTGCTCCCCACCAGGGTGTGGAGTGTGTTGCACACGCCCAAAACCTGGGGGATGTTGGTGAGGCCTGCATCCAGCTGGGTGAGGAGACACCTCCAGCGCCCTTTGAAGCGGCCGAAAGTGCGCTCAACCACCTGGCGTGCATGGTTCAAGTGCGTGTTGAACCACTCCTGGCTGGCTGTGACATGGCCCATGTAAGGGTGCATGAACCAGGGCCGGAGGAGGTACACCGCGTCTGCAACAAGGCAGAGGGGCATGGTGGTGTCCCCCACAGGGATCTCTCGCTGGGGGATGTAGGTCCCCGCCTCCAGCCGGCAGCACAGGCCCGAATTTCTGAACACCCGGGCATCGTGAGTGCTGCCAGGCCAGCCAACATAAATGTCCAAGAGATGGTCCCGGCTGTCCACGAAGGCCTGGAGAACCACGGAATGGTATCCCTTCCTTTTCAGGAAGCGTCCTCTGCTGTGCTCCAGAGCACGGATGGGGATATGGGTCCCATCCAGAACCCCAAAGCAATTTGGGAAGCCCAGGCTGGCAAAACCCGTGATGGCAGCATCCGGGTCCCCAAGCCGCACGAGCTTGTGGAGGAGCAGGGCATTGATTGCGCAGATGACCTGCAGGGGAAGGACGTGAGAGAGCACCGGTGAGGTGTGTGCAGGGTGTGTCTGGTCCTCCACCCCCGGGCTTCCCCTTCCCGCCCAGGACTCCCCCCCTCCCCCCCAGGGCTTCCCCCCCCAGGCTCCTCCCCTCCCCCCCGGGTCTTCTTACCTCCATGAGGACAACCCCGATGGTGACCTTGCCCACGCCAAACTGCTGCCCTACGGATCAGTAGCTGTCTGGAGTGGCCAGCTTCCAGACAGTGATGCCGAACCATTTCTCTACGGTGAGGGCACGTCGCATGGGGGTGTCCTAGTGCCGTAAGGCAGGGGTGAGCCACTGGCAGAGCTCCAGGAATGTCTTCCAGCTCATTCAGAAGTTCTGGAGCCAGTGGTCGTTGTCCCACTCGCCGAGCACCAGCCGCTCCCACCAGTCTGTGCTTGTGGGGTATCTCCACAGCTGGCGGCGTGTGCAGTGGGCGGGGCTGGGAGGGCAGCAAGGTCTGGGGCTGCTTCCTCATCCCCTGAGGACAGCTCATCTTCCTCAAATAAAAGATGATCAGCTGCCTCCTGCATGGCACTGAGCAGGGCAGCCACTGTTCCTTTAGGGGCGGGTGTGTGGGCCTCTGGCTGCTGCTGCTGCTGCTGCTGCTGCTGCTGCTGCTGCTGCTGGGGGTCCATGCTGCTTACACTGGGTGTGTGTACTTGTGGCTCTGCAGACTGCGTGCTGTGCAGGCTGAGTGTGTCTGGGAGGGGCCCTTTAAGGGAGTAGCTTGCTGTTGCCCCAGAAGTGCTAGTCCGCCCTGTGACCCTGTCTGCAGCTGTTCCTGGAACCCTTATTTCGATTTGGGCCGCTTTGGTGTGTAGACCCTCCCCTGCAGCGCCTATTTCGATGTAGTGCTGTCCAACGACGTTGAACATCGACGGCACCAGCCCTGGAGGATGTGTAGACGCTATTCATCGAAATAGCTTATTTTGATGTAGCATCCCAGTGTACACATAGCTTAACTGTCATGAGGACATTACATATGGCAGCAGAGATCATCTTGAAATTACTGACAGAGGAAGAACACTCGGAGGAGTCTGGCAGTCTGAATGATATGCGAGTGGCAACTGTCATTTCATCTGGCAGTCACACAGCAGCTGAACAGGGTAAAGCTGTACTTTTGGACTAGGGAAACCAGCACTGAGTGGTGGGATCACGAGTCATGTATGTGTGGGATGAATCAGTAGCTGCAAATGTTTAGGATGCATAAAACAACCTTCCTGGAGCAGTGTGCTGAGCTGGTCTCCACCCTACAATACAAGGATACCAGAATGAGAGCTGCCCTCTTAGTTGAGAAGCATGTGACAATGGCTAAGTGGATGCTGGTGACTCCCAGTTTCCAGATCTGAAGAAGTGAGTTAGTCCCACGACAGCTCATCACCTAATAAATCATTTTGTTAGTCTTTAAAGTGCTACAGGACTGCTTTTTTGTTTTGTGAAGATACAGACTAACACAGCTACCTCTCTCTGTCAAAAGTTTTAGTTACTTTGGAAAGCCTGGGATAGACTTAAGTCAGTAATAAATCTTCAACATTAGCACTAACTTGAAAAAAACGCAATGTTTGGAAAGGTCCTGGAATGAAACAGAAGGTCAGCTAATTCCCTTTATTCTGGGAAGAATCTGAATTCGATAAGGAGACATCCAAATATCCATAGTTTAATTCTGTCTTAGTTGGATTTCAGCTTTTAAGCATGGAGTTTAAATAGGTGACCTGCATTCACTGGAGGAGTGGAGTGGAGGGGTTGGGTGAACAGAGACTGTTCTGACTTTTTTTTGTCTGTATGCAGGAGTGTTCTATATATTAGGATTCCATCTCCATACTGTAATTATTAATATAGGGTAGAGAGGTCACCTATTTTTGGCAACACTTACATTCCCATGTATAAATCATGATAAAGTACTATTATTTAATAGGGTACACTGATGTTTTCAATTTACCTTATGCAGAATTTTATTCTTGTGCTCTCTACTTTAAACCAAAAGGTGTGTGTTGTACCAAACACCTGGATAAACTCATAGATTTTGCAACCAATAAAATATTAATAAAAAGAATCATTGTCACAAAGTAGATCCTAACTATGTAGACTAATGTTGCAGTAAGTCTGTGTTGTACATCCTTTTTATAGCCAATTAAGAGGATGTTTTATTTCCCTCATTAAAAGTGCAGCTCACAGTCACCATGTTGAATCAATAAGTATAAGCTTGCACATCCTGTGCACAACCTTTCCTCGAGGCACAGTAGCATTGGTCATGTTTATAATAAAGCTTTCTGATTTTTCTGATTAATATTTCAAAGAAATAACATGACCTGAGAAGTGTGTGTATGTGTGTGTAAAACATCCTAATTCGATGGGATTTTGTACTATGCAACTCTTTGGCTACGTCTACACGAGCCCCAAACTTCAAAATGGCCACGCAAATGGCCATTTCAAAGTTTATTAATGAAGCGCTGAAATGCATATTCAGCGCTTCATTAGCGTGCGGGCGGCAGCGGCGCTTCGAAATTGACGCGGCTTGCCGCCGCGCGTCTCGTCCAGACGGGGCTCCTTTTCGAAAGGACCCCACCTACTTCAAAGTCCCCTAAGGGGACTTCGTAGTAGGTGGGGTCCTTTTGAAAAGGAGCCCCGTCTGGACGAGACGCGCAGCGGCAAGCCGCGTCAATTTCGAAGCGCCGCTGCCGCCCGCATGCTAATGAAGCGCTGAATATGCATTTCAGCGCTTCATTAGTAAACTTCGAAATGGCCATTTGCGTGGCCATTTCAAAGTTTGGGGCACGTGTAGACACGGCCTTTGTGGGTTAAGGCCAGTGTACCATTAGATCATCTGTGATCTGTTTCCTTCCAAGAAATCATTTTCTTCTGCAAAAGCAGATATTAGAGTGATATCTCTGGCTCACTTCTTATGTGGGTTGCTGTCATTGTACTTCTTTTTTTCTCATATTCAATCCTTCTGCCTGAGTGGAACTAGATGCTACAGCAGTGCCTTTAAGGTTGTCATGATAGCAACTACCAGGTCTTTTTGGGTCCATGAAAAAGCAGTTTCTGTATCACCTTTGTGACAGAATCAAGTACCAACTCTTTAGCCTTAATCACTGGGCCAGAACTAAAACCTTAACTGTTAGCATCTCCATATTTTTCCCCTCTAGAAAAAAGAGACTTATGGTGACCTGCAAAGTCTGGGGTGTTGAATTCTGGAGGTTTGGTTCAGGTACATCTTCTCCAGTTAGGATAATAAAGTGAAAGCATTATCTCTGTAGTTTACCACATTAGTGATGTAGTTTACCACTTTGATGAAGGGGGCCATCTGGTTGGGTAAAGAGCTGACAGTGCCTTGAGAACTAAAGTTCTGGTGGCTCCAGATTGTGGATTAGACCCAATTTACCTTGCAGTGGGTTAGCAAAAAGAGTTAACAAAAACTAAATAAAATTAATAGTTTCTCAAATACTTTTTTCCTTAATTTTGATAAAGGTTAGTTTTATTGTTTTGTTTGAACTGGTTCACCCTTCCGTAGACTACATATTATGCTTGTATGTAACATTTTAAAATATTTTGAGGGAAAGTGACACATGTTTTTGTGCTGGGTTTTCACATAAATGTCTAACTAAAGGGTGAGATTCATCAGGTTGTGATTGTCACTGCATATATCAGATAGCTGCATGGTGTAGAGGATGGCTTCAAACCAGAACATGAGATCTAACCTCTCTTCCTAGTGCTTTCAAGATAATGATAAAATGTCAGATTGCATTTATGGTTTTGTTATGGCACAGTGCAAGATGGCAGAAATCTTATAAGAGTTGCTGATCATGTAAGATTTCCAATTATGTGGACCAAAATTTTCATGAAAACAGCCTCTAATAGTCTCTTGTCCTTCTTTCTTTATTCTTACCCTACTCTTGGTTTGTTCAATTCTCCATCAGTCCACCACGTGTCTGCCCCCTGCATAATATAAACATTATTTTTGCAGGGGGAGGGGCGAATGGATGAGAAAGGGAGAGATTCATACTGTCTATCGAGCATACAGTAGATATCAGCTTTAGGATTTGTGGAGCCCTTCATTCTAAGGCAGAACTGAAACTTTGCTTAGAAATTATAGTATTTTTACTGAGCCATATGTGTTCATGGCAAGTGATAAGAAGATAAAGACCATGCCCCAAGGAGTTCTGATAACCTAAGTCAGACATAACAGCAAAGGACGATAATTAACAATGGGTTGCAGAAGGGGTACAGGATAGCAAAGATAAGCAAGTGAAACTTCTTACTTATACACAGGCTTCATGTTCCTTTCCCTCTCTGCTCCCCTTTCCTTCTGTTCTCTCACATTTCTAGATCCAGGGAACTAAACAAGGGCTGAGTTTAGCAATGGTGTTGTCTATTGGCTCCCACACCAAAGTGCTTTAGATGCCATAAAACAATCACTCCTACAACAGCAAGACGTCAGCCTTTTAACTTTAAGGCTCAATTATTCAAGGCGTTCTGTAAATTACAGACAAAGCTAACAAATTTCATGCATTAGTCATGGTAAAAAATATTAAATTTCATGGCATGTCACAGATTAATAAGAAAAAAAGATTAAACTAGCAAGTTGTGTAAGTAATTTAAACAAATGCTTGTCAGGATTCTGCACGCTTGGCAAAGAATAAAGTAAGCAAATAACAGCAACTGAAATGTTCACAGATGAGCCAAACTTGTCCAGAAAAGTTTAGGTACTTTTGAACATGGGATCCATATTTTACTCGGGCTATGTCTACACTACTTAAAAAAGTCACTTTTAAGTCAGTTAGCTCAATTTTACAATGCCACTGTCTTCACTATGAACGCTATTACGTAGATTTTAGGGAGAGCTAAGGCCAATATTATTACACCAACCATGCGAGTTGGTGTAATATCAAGTTCAAATTTAAAAGCTCAGATTAATGCTAGTGTGTAATGGCATTTATTTAAGTTGACTTAATGGCCTCCAGAGGTGACCCATTGTATTCCACAATACCCCATGTTTGTCTGGTCCAACTGCTTCCACCTCCGCTGCTCTCCAGGTGCACAGGAAATAGGTAACAGAAAGCCCATGAATTTGAATTCAGCACCAGGAAGCCTGGAAAATTGAAGTGGGTATCTAGGCCTATATAGAACTCATTTCTATATGATCAGTGCAGAGATCTACCCATGAAAACACAGCCCCAGCAAGGGGTGCTGGCTTTTTCCTGAACAGGATAGAGCAGTAAAGGCTGAGATATTGTCAGTTCTGGCACCAGACCCTGCCCTACCACATCACATGGTAGCTAGGCTGTGGGAGGGGTTCATGCTTTTTATGAGAGACTGAGAAATTTCTGTGGTTCACATTTGTACAGGGGCAGCCCCCCCCAAATGCACCATGCAGTCAGGGGTCTATCTCCTGCCCAACCACACCACATGGATAGGTCTCAACCTAATAAAAGTAGCCGAGGAAACAGCTATTATGGCATAGTCATCTGGGTGATCCCAGAGCACATACACCGTACAGTTTTCTCAATAAAACTGTGGTTTTGTTGACAAAACTCATGGAGGGTCTACACTTAAAACTTATTCTGCTGATAAACTCTCAGTAGAATGCAGCAGTTTTTTCAGGAGAGTTCTGTCACTCCCATATGAGGCAGAACGCCTCTGTCAATGGAATCTGTCAACAAAACTATAATGTAGATGGTTCAGAGGGCCCCCAATCGACAAACAGGACTTCCAGTTCAATGGGCAGCCCTGTTTGCAGAGCTTCCAGTCGGCCATTCTGTCAAAAGAGGGCCTGGCAGTCTGGCTGCTCTCTGTAGCCAGAGTGGATTGCTCTTTTGAGCTGCTTTTATATGTAGAAGTGATCTGTTGACAGAGTTTTTGTCAGAAGAGATCTTCCAACAGAAACTTCTGCAAACACTTCCAGTGTAAATGTAGCCATTGTGATTCCCTACTTTTACTTCTGTTCTTCTAGAAAAGTGGCTTTTTGCTTTCCTTGGGAGGGGAATGAGGGCAATGCAGTGTTGGAAGATGACATCATCTGTCCACAACCATTTGCAGGGCATTTTTTCCAATATTGCACCACAGGAAAAAAAAACCCAGAATGCTTTGGGGCAGAGGAAACTGTGGGATAGGTTTCCACAATGCACCGCTGCACCGGTCGATCTTTGGCATTTTATTGTGGCAGCATTAATCCAACTTTGTGAAGACTTTGTAGAGAGGTGAGGATACTCAAATTTGAATTTATAAAACTCAGCATTAAAATCAATTTTAATAAAATTGAATTTATCTTGTAGTGTAGGTGTAGCCTCAATTCTACAAAATAGCTCCAAAATAGCTATAATGCTGAGAACAATATTGGCAATTTACCATGCAGTACTCAATCCAGCCCAACCAATCTTCTATTCAATATTCAGTGATAAAGGAAAATGTTCATATGAAATGAGACTTGGGTGGTATGGACAAGAATGAAGTAAATGGCAGTGTTTCAAATGCATCTCATAGACAGAGGAAAATGTTTATCACTACTGGATAACCTCACTAAGAAATAATTCCAAGAGATTCCTCTGTTCCATGTTGTGGTTAATGGGCTGTCGTTGGCTAATGACCTCATGCTTGCTAGGTTCCCCATCCTAAAATGAGCTGTACAAAGGTAGAACCCTAGTGATTTTAACTGAGTTCTGTGGGGCTGAAAAGAACTTGTCCACAAAGAATTCATTGGAGGATCGGGGCACAAAGAATTTGAATACCCAGTATTATATGATCTGTGGTTGCCATACGCCCCATGTGACACTTCCTTTCACTAGTGTGAATTGGGCAAATGCAGTTTCTGATCATGTCTGCTAACTTTGTGATGCAGTTGTACTGCATACTGCTAGGAGTGCTACCAGATGGAACTGTGACTTGTTTCTACTTTTACACCAAGTACTGAGTGCATCAATCTAAACAGCTGTTTAGTTCTGTATTTTATATTAGAACCAAAAGCTCAGCTAAATTAAAACAAAAATTAAAGCGTATGAGATTTACTGCTATGCACATGCCTGAAATAACCCCTTTAAATTTATATCTGAATCCAGCTCAAAGATTTGCTGCTCAGGTCAATCTCCATGTAATAGTAAGTTAAATTTAAATGAGTGTCTTTCACGATGGTTGTTCGGTGGACACATGGCTATAGTTATCCAGATAGCTAGTCCCAGCATCAGTAGAATTATGGGAATGCTTGCCTTAAAATGAACACAGGAAGCAAATGCTTAATCAGGGTGGTTTGCTCCAACAACACAGGTTTTAGTGTTTTCAGTAAATCTCCATATCATTCAGTGCAATTTTCCTAGCAGTCATAGTAAGTCAAATGACAGTCAGAAGAAGGCTAAACATCCAGGTGTGTCTACACTTGCATTCTTCTTTCAAAAGAGGTATGCAAATGAGGTAAATCAAAAATGCAAATGAGGCACACATTTGCATGTCTCTTTTGAAGATGGGGTTTACTTTCGAAAGAGCAGCATCTACACTGGTTTTCTTCTTTAGAAAGAAGCTATTTTGAAATAAGAATATGCAAATGAGGTGCCAGCTATGCAAATCTGCACCTTATTTGCATTTTCTATTTACTTCATTTGCATACCTCTTTCGAAAGAGGAATGCAAATGTGGACACAGCCCCAGTCTTCATGGTTTACTTCTTTTAATGTAGAGATGCACAGGTTTCACCCTAACTTTTATGGAACCTCATCCTGATGATTTTTATGCTGAATAAACATATATGCAAATATGCAGTAAGCAATTTTTAAGTGGTTTGTGTTCATTAGAGGGAGCGTTTCCTTGGGAGGGCAGACAGGAGGCAGTCTGGAGGCTGTGGCTGACAGAGTTAATTAAATCAGCATTTTTGATATTCTGTTCGCATAGTATTTCCAGCTCTGACTGAACCAGGAAGTGTCAGAAATCTCACATGGAAATCTGTTCTCATGAAATTCCCAGCACAATTTCTCAATCAAAGAGGTTAGAGTGTGTTCTGATAAGCTTTGGAAAGGCTCTAGTTGTGATACTCATCCAAAAACTTGGAATCCTGAGGTTTGCTCAAAACTATCTATAATACTGATTCATTTCATCAGCTGATCCAGCAGCAACTTGTATGGAAAAAAACTGGTAACTGTCATGCTCCAGAGGAAGCCTGTGGGTCCAAATTAAATTTAGGCCAGGATTCAGATTTCCAGCTGATGGCTAGGATTCAAGTTTGGCATTGCCAAATTGGCAAGGAGACATGGCCCTAGAAGGGCCTCGTATTAGCTGATTTTGCTAGTTGGCCATCAACTTGAGTCACATCTGAACTAGAACAAAAATATACCTGTCTGGTTCTGGACCCAACTTAATGTGACATGATAAAGGCAGGTTCAGAGGTAGGGTTTGAATTTAAATCTCCCCTTTCTTTCAGTTCTGATGTTAGTACAGGTTCAGAAAAGGAGTTCAGATTAATTCCATTGCAGAGAGGAGACACCTAAGAGCACCAATAAAAGGACATTTTCACTGCATCCATGGGACAGGATTACGTATTAAGCTCTCCTTCCACCCTTCCTTGGCCAGACAACCTTATGCAGGACATGCTAGCTTGTACTGAAAATGTGGCTTGTGCTCAGGGACTGACATCCTCAGTTGACACAGGAGTAACTGCTCCTTATGTTCCAAGCTCCCTTCTTCCTACCCAGCGGTAGTGACTTCTCCTCCTCTTATGGATTCATGATATTGGCACTGCCCCATCTGGAGGGAAAGGTTCACAGAAACTGCTGGGCAAGATCCGACAGCCATTCCTGCTGTACAATGGCACACAAGGGCTGTGTCTACACTAGCCCCAAACTTTGAAATAGCCACGCAAATCAGCTCATGGGAATAAGGGGACTTCGAAGTAGGCAGGGTCCTTTCGAAAAGGAGTCCCATTGGGATGAGCCACACGGCGGCGAGGCGCTTCAATTTCGAAGTGCCACGGCCGCCCGCATGCTAATGAAGCGCTGCATATGCATTTCAGCGCTTCATTAGTAAACTTCGAAATGGCCATTTGCATGGCCATTTCAAAGTTTGGGGCTAGTGTAGACGTAGCCAAGGAGTTCCTGGGTTCTATGGTGTTTAATGAGTTTGCAGCACCTAATCAGAACTCCCCAAGTTCCAGCCTATTCCTTACATGGCAGCAATATATTAATCCTTAATCAGAGTTCTGCACAGCAAGAGAAGCATAGCTTACACCGAGGTGGGCAATCCCTGGCATTTTTGCCAAGAGTGGATTTATCCCAGCCATGCTGCCTGTGGATTAACAAAAGACCAGCTAATGCTACCAGCCACGACTTAAGTGGTAAAGCGCTGCATCTTTATTTATTAATGAAGCTGTTGTCAGTAGGACTATTGGTGACTTTAAAAAGTATCACCAGTCCTCAGATCGTACATAAAGGTCAAAAGGTCAAATTTTGGCACTCCATCTCTGAAAGTTTCCTGACCCCGGTTTACACTTAACAGGGATGTGAGCCGCCTCTGTTCATTTCAATGGGCCATCAGTTCTGAACCTCTCTGTCTGGCTTAGTTTCATCCTTCAAAATCACTGTACAGTAAGCCCATCTGGGCAGCTGCAAGCATCCGCCTTGTACCCACCTTGCATTTTAAGCATTGGCAGGAATTCCTCTGGCTAGCCACCTGTTGGAAGAATTTGTCAAGTCTGATTGTGAATGCTTTGCTCTTTACAAGAATCAAAGTCAAATGAGAATAGTCATACAGAAAAGGGTTAGAATGAGTTCCACATATTCTGAAGCCTTTTTATGACTTAAATTATACTTTCCCTTGTTCTGGTCTTAAAAGCCAGAACAGAAAACTTAATTTTAACACTGAAAAATGAAGGCTCTTCAATTATTTATAACATTAAAATGTACAAATGTTTGATCAATGAACTTGAAAAAAAAACATGTAACTACAAAAACATTTCACAGTGTTCTAAAGTTCATATGGCAGAAATAGTGAAGCGAAATGATTAACAGACATAGAGCAGCATTTTAATAACATTCCGACTGTAATAATTAATCTGACAAAAACCAAAGAAATTCAAAGCTACATTTGTGTGGTTGCTTCTTCTTTTACACGGTGAGTGTGCTCAGTTTAGCAGAATATGTGGCATTGTTTAAAAGAAAAGAAAAAAAGCGTCATGCTTGCCTGAGTGCTCATCAGTATTGAAGCACTGTGGAATGATATATTAGTCTTTAGTTTCAAGAGTTTGTTTTACAGCTAACTAATGTTCAATAAATTCAAAGTTTTTGTCTTCATTTTCTTCCAGTTGTGTGTTGCTGGGTTTTTTTTCTTCTTAAAATATAAAAAATTCTCATGCAATTGCATCTAAAATCAGTACAGTTTGTCAAATCACCATTTGTAAAACAAATTCAAAATGGCAATAGATTATGACATGGCTCCACCCTGTGAAGCAGAATACAGAAATGCAGAGTATTAGGGGAAAGCATCCCTGAGACAATCACCTGCCCATTTTGAGTCACACGTGTATTTTATGTATGAACTTTGCCTTTCATATCCTGACTATTTTTGAAACCAAAACCAATTTGATCTGACAGCTGCACTAGAGCAATCCCAATAAATCCTGTTGGGTCAGCAGTTTCGCAAGATTGTGTTAATTCCCATTTAAGAGTTTCGGATATTAAGGTGCTCTTATGCAACAGTGAACTGAAAACTATCTGGTTTTATTGCACAGCACAGAAGCTGTGAAGTTTATAAATAGAATACATACAAAGATGGCTTAATTCAGATCGATGTTAGACACAAAGCAACAGCACAAAGATTTTGTATATGAATGTGCTGCAGAAAGTGTAAAGGAGTAAGACAATCCTCTTTTCTTATTGTCAAGGATCAGCCAAAAGACAGTGTGGCTCAATTCTCTGCTCCATTTGTGTGGAGTTGGGAGCTGGTTGCTGCTCTCTGAACCCTCGCTTTTGGAACAAGTTAGAGACGCAAAGGAGCAGCTGTAATTTACAGCACTGGAGAAGGCACTCGCAGGACTCTGGCCAGTGGAGGATTAGATGTAACCCTGTCTCTAGAATGAGCCCTTCCTTCACTTTAAGCTGTGAGTGGCTGGCTCAGGACTTGGCTACACCAGAGAAGAGGTCCATTGGAGAGAGTAACATTCCCCTGGCCATCTCTGGCTGCTTTAAGAAACAGAGAATGGTGATAAAGTAGGCAAAAAAAAAGAAATTAGAAGAGCAATTCTAAGACAGCACAGCTAAAGCTCCATGGAGATGGTCCTGTAAGTATCCACACAGCTATAACCAAGGAGGGAGGCACAATTCCAGAAGCCGCCTTTTGAAAAATAGGATCCAATCTTAATGTCTGGGTCCTGCAGCTTCTAATTATGCCCTCTATAAGGCCTCAGATGTTAAGTCTGCTGTAGGAGCAGGACGATGACGACGATGAAAGGGAACAACATCAAAAGTGTCAGCAAGAGAAGAAGGCAATACTATATCAGCGCTGAAACTACATGCATATTCCAATTTGCTATGTGACTGTGTTACTAATTTGGAAGGGGCAACAAATTCAGATTATATATAGAATAGCATCATATAAGGTATGTAAGGAAACTGCAACTGAACAGGAGTTTCTTAGTAGCTGTGAGACCTGCCACTCGAAAGGACTCGAAGTAACACACAAACACTAATTAGGACACTCTAGGAAGGAAACCAGGGCTGCTGGACCCCCAAATCAGTTTGAAGAATGCCAGGGTAGGAGTAAACAGAGGAAAACATAAGGATGAAAAATACCAGTGAGGGGGAGGAAGACTAGGTCAATATCACTTCTTCACACCAGTTTTAAGGGATGTATTACTTTATTTTCCATCTAGGACCACAATGTTTTTTAATTTATGCAATTAATCTGATGGTAAAAATATAAGGGGAAAAGTTAC
This sequence comes from Carettochelys insculpta, assembly GCF_033958435.1. Classification (NCBI taxonomy): domain Eukaryota; kingdom Metazoa; phylum Chordata; order Testudines; family Carettochelyidae; genus Carettochelys; species Carettochelys insculpta. The sequence continues at coordinate 50,104,955 of NC_134143.1, read as the reverse complement.
AAAAATTCTATTAATAAAATTTACTAGATTAATAAGACTTAGTATTACATATAAAATTTTGCATTAAATATTTAAAATTCTATTAATAAAATACTAGATTAATAAAATCTAATATTAAATATAAAAAATTAATTGGGTACAGTTCACTAGTGTTGCAGTGTGAAACTGCGGCAAGTGACCAAGTCTGTAAACTCATGTCACTGGCCATAGGATGGCAGAGCTCGACAAAGACAGAAATGGTCTAGAGAAGAATTCTGGTATTAGAAAATGTAAAGAGAAGAAATGGACAGGAAAGAGCCTAATCCTGTATCAGCTGCTTCAACCATCCTTTCTCAGGCCAAGAACTGTTGGCAATGCATTTGCATATCTCTTGCTGACTTCTGTTGAGAGATGCTTTTCTGTCAAGATATCCCTTCTTCCTTGTGGAACGAGGTGCATAGGGATGTTGACAGAATGCTCCTGACCAGCAGGTGTCTGTAGACAGAAGTTTTGTCATCAGAAGCCTGCAGCCTAGACATAGCTTCACACTGAATACTACCCTACTCAACAAAGAGTCCTATTAACTTCTCTGAGACTGCGAGTAAAATAGCAGATACTCTGTGTAAGGATGTCAGTATCTGGCTCTATGGAAGCAGATGCAGTTCTCAATTGGCCAGTAAGTTGGGGCCTAGTCCTCCAAGGAGCTGATGTCCCTGAGGAAAGGATACATCTGTAGCATCAAAGTTCATTTTTTTTCCCATTGACACATGACAAAACCCTTAGGTGATGGGCACTGTCATTTAAGCACCTAATTTAAGGCATCAGTGTGAGCTCAGGATACTCAGCATATTGCAGCATGCTAAAAATTAGAATAAGAACTGAACAAACAAAACATGAGCTTTAGATTTTAAAAATCATGTTCAGATGTGTAACTTAATGTACCTATATGTCAGCCAAAAAGTAGAGTTTAAAGTAACATGCAAGGTGTACTTGTCTCCTGCTTATGTCTTGGGACTGTGCAATACATTGTTCTAAGACTGTGTAAAATCATGCCACTGATACTTCACAGCTTAAAGACTAAAAAGCGCATATAAGTAATTTTGCCCAGCAGCTAAGCAAACAGGACCTCACTTTTAATTCTACTCAGTCAACATTTATTGCAAGTACTAAAAATGTGTTTAAATTAGGAAAAAAGGCTAAAAATTAATATTTATTGACTTCATATTTCGTTATCATTAGGAATTAGTTTGTTCTTGGGTAAACAGCTCATAGCAATATATAAATATTTTCTGCTGACTTAGTAACTGGCCCAATATATTATGAAATTATTGACAGTTGTGGTAAGATTTACTAACAGCTATTAAATCTATTAACATAATTGATATGCCTATGTCTCTATACCCCAGAGTAATGAGCTTTTTTAAGAAAAATGAATATGTGCATTTTAGTACAGAAGGAATGATAAAATAAGCCACTGAAACACATAAAAGCACACAGCAAATACTCTGTTACAATAACTTTTAGTGTCTTATTTAAACCCACAATGCAAAGCAAGTAAAAGTTTAGGTATCTTACAAAGTCTGTAACTCTCACAAATGTTCCTAGAGAATGGCATAGTTACCCCATGATACTCAGAAAGACACATTTTTATGATACCTAGGCATGAGATACAGACAGAGCAAGAAACTTTAATTTGGAGTTTACTGACAATTAGGTCTTAGGACAAACTGTTTGAGCCGAGTTCTCTACTTTGGTTATTCTACTCTTATACCGCTTGAAATCAAAGGGCTAGATTCTAAACTAGTGTAGTTTCATTGAAGTCCAGTTCAGAATCTGGCCCAATGTAGTTACATAAATATAAAGCTGGGACAATGCAGTGATTAATTGGGGATCATATTTTATTATAGCTTTTTTCTGTTTCCATTTTTATCATATAGATTTAAAAGCTGGGTCGTGAGACACTGCCCTTGAAATATGAATAATGCCTTGTTACTCAATACAATTTCAATGGAACTGTCACTGTTCTGTCATTAGCAGACATTATGCACTTGATGGAAAAAGTGTCAGAGTGTCTGAAATGCTCTGAGACTAGCAGAATTACACTGGCACATTTCAATCCATCCTTCAAACACAGCTGTATGGATTAAAACCTGACATAGGTCTGAGCTCCAAGGTTGTCATAGCTGTGCATGTGTTGATAGCCTGTGGAGATAGGAAATGGGATAGATTCTGCCCCAATTTATAACATCACTGAACTTCATGGGGTTACATGAGTATATGTCAGGGCAGAGAATCAGCTGTATGCTTTCACTGACCACATTTTGTACTATATGTGCACAAGTAAGGCAGCTCTGAGGCTCAGAATTAATCATCTTTTTTAATCCATAATATGGTACATGCTTAGGTTTTAGCTACATAGATATACATATCTCATCAGGCTGGAAGGGACCTTGAGAGGTCACCAAACCCAGTTCCCTGCCCTCTTGGCAGGACCAAGCACCATCCTTGACAGATTTTTTTTTAAATCTATTTTCCAGAGACCCATAAATGGCCTCATCAAGGACTGAGTTCATAACCATGGGTTTACAAGGCCAATGCTCAAACCATTGAGCTATGCCTCCTGAGCACCTCTGAATTGTGTGGGAATCCGTGTGGGCATAAAAGTTCATCTTCACAGAGTCCCACTGGTCCAGGTAAAAACCACTTCTCAAAAATGAGCTCCTGTTTCAGCAGTTGCCATTTTTCAACCTTAATACCCAAAGAAACAGAATAGTATTCAGAATAGAGACCTAAAAATTGTATATGCTAGAGTGGAGCTCATTTTAATTCCATAGAAACCAGAGCAGACACTGAAAACCTCAAATCTTATACTTTTCCCCTTTTAGGTCCCAAGTCACCAAGGTATTCAAGTATGTGCCTTCCACAAGGGGTTCTTCCTACCCACCCTCCATTTTCTTCAGGATGAGGATGATGATGCATGTACTTGAAGTTAAGCATTTGCATAAGTGCCGGAAAAAATGCTGCATCAAGTACCTACTACTTAAAACAGAAAAACAGTACATATATTGTTGTTACTAAGCTGGAACCTTATAAGATGAATTGACAACCCCCCAAAAATTGGGGCTTCCCTGAGGAATGGCAATGGAGCCTTTCCTAGAAGGACAGTAGCCAGCAACACAGGAACATAGTTTATACAAAATGAAAGAAGGTTTGGTTCTCTATTGTGCAAGCATGCAATGTAACAGGCATGACTTTGTGATTTCGTCTCTCAGCTTTGAAATCTAGTAAACTCACAAAAGCTACAGTAGAGTTCAGAACAAACACAGGGGGTATGTTTAGTTATTTGTTTTTGTAGTAAAATAAAATATTTATTATACACAGACACCTACTGTGAACAGAGGATAAGGCCACTGTGTTTTATCTCTAGGGTGTCATGTTTGACTTCCATTAGGGATGTATTATAGACCTGTGGGTTTTCATGAATTCAGAAAGTCCACTTTGAACACTGATTTCAAAGCCTACAGGGGGTGTGAGGAAAGTAAGAACACTGCTTCGTAGGAAGGAACCTGTTGCATCTAACAAACACCTTACATTTGATAAGTCAGAACTGAGATATGCTATAGAGAAGGAAGCTTTTTCCCCCTCACAAGACTTTAAAAACGGCTTTCCCGTTTTTTCCCTTAAAACTCTGTCCCATCTGAAAGCTCAAGGTGAAGACAGTGAATGTGTTGCTGAAAACTACACCATTCCATCAGCATACTTTTTTTAGATTTTAGTCTAATTCCCTCCTGATGAATCATATGGGATAAGGAGATGAGCTAAATGATCGGATGGATATCCATATATCACTGTAAGTGCCTCAGATAATGTTACTGTACAAAACTCCCTGTAACATTTAAAAAAGCACACCAAGGAAGTTCTCACAGCAAAGACTCACAACCACAGCTAGCAAATGAAAAATTAAGATCCACATTGTGCCTGTCCTTGAGGTGATGCATAAGGAGGAGAGATGAAGGGGGCAAGAACCTTTCTTCCACTTCCAGCTCTTCTTATTAATCACATCTATTACAATAGATAAAACACACACCCCATATTATGCTAGGCAGTATACAAACACAGAGTACCAGACAATCCCTGTCCCAAAGTGCTCACAATTTAAATAGAGAAGACAAGCTTGGGGGGGAAGAAGAAGGTAAGGAAAAACACAAACTGGAGGTAAAATTGCCATATCAGGTGGACACACACGCTAGCTCTGATTCAGCTGCTCTGCAAAAAATAGAAGTGTAGCCATGGTGGCTTGAAAAGCAGGAAGAGCTGGCTGCCCAAGTAAGTAACCAGCATCTCCAGCAGGCTTGCTCTTGGGACAGCTAGTCTGTCCCACCACCTGAACCACAGCACCATTTTAGCATGCTAGCTCCATCAAAGCTAGTGTGTGGTCAAGTATCCAATCTGGAAATTATACCCTCAGCTCAAAGCATAGACATCCCTGAAGTGGGTCTGTAGCAGCCCTCTGCAAGGACAGGACACAAGTGAATTCAGGGAATACAAAGACTGTGTCTTGTCAATTCATTCAGAGAAGTTGCTTCTTCAAAGGGGAAGATTTCGCTTGGCCAAACCCAGCACCATGCCTATCCTCTTCCCTTTCCTTGCTGGGGGAACACAGGAAGCATTCTCTTCCATGGTGGCCAGGGTGTTTTGCTTCAAGGCTACCTCTACACTAGAAGCATCTGTCTACAGAAGATACTGTCGGAAGAGATGTTCCGACAAAATTTCTCTTGACAGACTGCATCTACACATAAAAGCAGATAGGTATTTTGATCTGCTCTGTCAACAGAAGGGCCCCCTGGAGCATCTACAAAGCTTTTTTGTCAACAGTTTCTGTTGACAAAAAGCATTTTGTGTGTAGATGCTCTGAGAGTCTTGTCTACAAAACCCCAGTTGTAATGTAACCATAGCCAACGAGGCATTGTGTCTTACAGAGGCATAAGATTTCCAGGGGCACATGCTGCCTGCTCTGCTCCAACCAATTCAGGCTCTGCTGTAATGTAACAATCTCACCCTCAAGCATGTTTAGTGCAGTTATCTCTTATTACCTGCATACGTTGCTGATTAAAGGAAGCCCTACAGAGCTCCTGATGTTCACTGACACATTTCTCTGAATCTCCTTCTACATCACTGATTCTTTTTAAAGCAGTGACATAGTTATCAAAAGAAACAGTTTGTCCATTTAGACATATGTAACACAACCAGGACGTATAGGTTCAAGGTGCCAGTAGAGGAAATATAGGGATAGAAGAAAGGAAACTCAAAGTGGAGAACTCTGGACCATGCTTTGAAACCTGATGTTACTTAAAGCATGTGCACGTGTGTTCAACAGTCTGTAGGATCTTCTTAGTGAAGAAAGCTGGCACACCCATATTTCTCTCTCTCTTCTTTGTAGGAAGGCCAATGCAAAAAAAAAATCTTGTCTATGTCTTGAGCTGAATCTTATTTCTTCTGGCAGTCTGTGCACAAATGAATCACATAATAGGCTACGTCTACACGTGCACCCAACTTCGAAATAGCTTATTTCGATGTTGCGACATCGAAATAGGCTATTTCGATGAATAACGTCTACACGTCCTCCAGGGCTGGCAACGTCGATGTTCAACTTCGACGTTGCTCAGCCCAACATCGAAATAGGCACAGCGAGGGAACGTCTACACGCCAAAGTAGCACACATCGAAATAAGGGAGCCAGGCACAGCTGCAGACAGGGTCACGGGGCGGACTCAACAGCAAGTCGCTCCCTTAAAGGGCCCCTCCCAGACACACTTTCATTAAACAGTGCAAGATACACAGAGCCAACAACTAGTTGCAGACCCTGTATATGCAGCACGGACCCCCAGCTGCAGCAGCAGCAGCCAGAAGCCCTGGGCTAAGGGCTGCTGCCCACGGTGACCACAGAGCCCCGCAAGGGCTGGAGAGAGAGTATCTCTCAACCCCCCAGCTGATGGCCGCCATGGAGGACCCCGCTATTTCGATGTTGCGGGACGCGGATCGTCTACACGTCCCTACTTCGATGTTGAACGTCGAAGTAGGGCGCTATTCCCATCCCCTCATGGGGTTAGCGACTTCGACGTCTCGCCGCCTAACGTCGATTTCAACTTCGAAATAGCGCCCAACACGTGTAGACGTGACGGGCACTATTTCGAAGTAGCGTGCACGTGTAGACGCAGCCATATTGAGAAGTAACCAATCCTGCAGATCTGTTCTGTTGTAATTATATTTTTAAGAAATAGCCATCCTCCTTTTCATTTAAATTTTGACTAAAGGTACAATTTTAAGAGCACTTTGGTGACTTAAGGGACTAAGGATGTATCTTCACAACACCAGGGCAGCATACTAGATTGGTATCATTTGTAATGTGGTATAATGACTTTATCTCTAACTGCCTGACATGGATCTTGATGGTGCTCTTTAAAAGGTACCTAGTTCTTGTTAATGTAGTTCTGGCTACCTTTTAGAGCACTCCAGCAGGATCTGCACAGAACAGTTGGAGTGCAAGATCCTAGAGCACTTTAAAAATCACATCCTTCTGATGCATTTGCCACATCATGTAGGCAGACTCTACATTTCAAGTTTGAGAAGTGCCATAAACACTCAGGGACACATTTCAAAATTATTGAACGTGTAACAATGCAGACATTTTCAACAAGACCTAACCAACTAACCCTCACTGAAAAACAGCTGCTTCTGGGCTGGAACTTGGAAGGTTTTAGCCCCATTTTAAAAAATAGCTACTGCTGGCATGGAACTCAGTACCTATTAGCCCTCACTGAAGAAACAGCTACTGCTGGGGTGGAACTCAGTAGCCATTGAACGGTATACAACAGCACAAAACCAGCTTAAGCTCAGAAGAGATGAAAAATACTGTGTCCAAGGGGGATTGAGTTATAAAGATTGTAATTATTCCTGCTAAAATCTTTCTGGGATTACTACATCTAGGATGAAATTTTGACTGCACTGAAGGCTATAGCAAAATTCCAGCTGACTGCAGTACTGCCTGGTTTTCACTCCTGTTCTTGAAAATACTGTGAAATGAGGAAGACCTTAGCTGCACATCTGCTATTGGGAGACCAATCTGCGCCTTATTCCTTGGTCACTACCCCTGGCCTATATCAAATAATGTAAGGATTCTCCCTAGCTTCAAGAAACTCTAATGACCTATGAAAGGTTTTGGCTGCAACAGTCATAGACAGTAAGTCCCTGACTTCATTATGTGCCTCCTTGTTTCACTTGAATTCAACCATTAAATCTGAACTTCCAGTTCAAATTAAATATGTCATGACCAATGTCAGATATATGGACAACTTCAGAGTAGAATATTACCCAAGGCAATCTGCTCTGACCGTATCATGCCTTAAGTCTAAGATAAAATCTATGGGGAATTTAATAAAATAACTCAGTCAAGCATTAATCTTTTCCTTATTTTTTTCCAATGGCTTTCACACAACTGCCTTGCAAAGCAATTCTGTACCATACAGGAGTAGCAAAGCTTTTCCATACCTTTTCTATTGCCACTCATTCTTTCCTGTTTCATCTGGCATCATTTTTCTACTGCCACTTCTAGCACTCATTCTAATACAGAGTTCTTTAGTTATGTTACTGTAAAGTATTATAAGGTAGTATTTATGAATGAGGCAATCAAAATAAACGTTATTGTATTCCATGTAAATTATAATGTTTGGAGCCATTGCCTTACAAATTCTGTAGTAGCTTTTAAAAGGGTCTGGACACTGTAAGCTTCATTAACTGAAGGTGAAATAAGAAGCCAAGGCTGCTTCACAGTATCCAAAGTTGCTGGTGCACTCCCAAAGTTCAGTTGCCCAAATTCACATGTACTGGGAAATGAGCTGTTAATGACATGTTAGTTAATGAGACTAAAGGACAAGAAATTAAAAAAAAATAGATGGCAATCATGTCATTTAACACAATTCTGAAAGATGGTGAGATACTACTTTGAGGCAGGCAATAGAAGCCAGAACTGTATCAATTTCTCCATTAAAAAGCAGTATTTACCTAGGCAGGGGCTCACAAAGATATTGGTGTGGGGATGAAGTACAGAAGAGGATCCAGCACCAAACTGGAGCTCAAGGGGAAATTTTCTTGTTCTTAAGCAGAATACACAAGTTTGTCACTGTGACGGTGGTTGACTGGATAATCACCAGCCAAGTGAAACTAGTTGAGACACAGCTGCGAAAATGTGAGCTTTTGGGTTTGTGACTGATAAAAGTCACAATAAACACATGGTCCAAGAGAAAGAGTGGCAAATCAAATGGGGATTTTTAAAAAATTGAGAGATTGAAGATAATGAGAGTTATTTCCAATACTGAAATATGGGCTTCCAAGGTGGGCCTTGGGATTTGAACAATTTTCATAAAACCACAGAATTCAAAAATGAGATGTAGCTACAAAATATTTCATTCTGACTAGTGATTTTGAGAGAGCATGTTTCTTCTAAAATAAAATATCTAGGCCAACAGCAGAGACACTAGATCAAATTAATAAGATTATAAATATTTTTGAATAGCCCTAGCTGAGTTCTGTAATGAGTGCTACAATTAAAATATGAGTGAAACAAAGAATAATAAAAATTAAAAATAGCAACTCCTTCCCCAACCCAACCACCTCATAGGTATCTGGCATTTCAATTGATGTTGGTAATGGTTGTCTTTTTTAATTTACTGAGCATCCAAATGTCGTTATAGGAAAAATAGAAAACAAGTCCCTATCCTGAACAACTGATACAATCTAAATGAAATAATGTAGATAGCATAACTCAGAGACAGATACCTGGGTGAGATTGTCTTATGTTCTAAATGAGTTTCTTTTTATTTCTCTCATTGTTAATAGGGCAGTCAAGGGATTTAAATATTAGTCACGATTAATTGTGCAGTTAATCACACTGTGAAATAATAAAAGAATACCATTTATTTAAATATTTTGGGTGTTTTCTACCTTTTCAAATATTTTATGTGAGTTATAACCCAGAATACAAAGTATACAGTACTAATTTTATATTATTTTTATTTCAAATATTTGCAATGTAAAAAACAAAATACAGTCTTTTAAATTCACTCATTTCAAGAACTGTATTGCAAGCTCTCTATCACAAATGTTGAACTTACAAATGTAGAAATATGGACAAAAAGCCAGCTTTCAAAAGTAAAACAATGTAAAACTTCAGAGCCCACAAGACCACTCAGGTCTACTGCTCGGCCACTTAGACAAACAAGCTGTTTACATTTGCAAGAAATAAGACTGCTGGCAGCTTTCTTAGAATGTTATCTGAAAGTGAAATCAGGTGTTTGTATGCCATTATTGTAGCTAGCATCACAAAATATACATACTTGCCAGATGTACTGAAGTATCTTGTGAAAACCAACATGCCAAAGAACATGCATTCATGTGGCTAATGGGTTCTGCTTGATAACAATTCAAGGCAGCATGGACCAAAGCATGTTCATTTTCATCTTCTGAGTCAGAAGACACCAGCACAAGGCTGATTTTCTTTTTTGGTGGTTTAGGTTCTGCAGTTTCTGTATCAGAATGCTTCTCTTTGAAGACTTATAAGATCACCTTGTCCCTCTCAAATTTGGAAAGGCACTTCAGAGTCTTAAACAATCAGTCAAGTTCTGTAGCTATTTTTAGAGATCTCATGTTGGTACCTTCTTTATGTTTGTCAGAGCTTCAGTGAAAGTATTCTTAATGAACAATGTGCTGGGTCATCATATGAGACTGCTATATCATGACATGTCAGAATGTGTGTAAAACACAGATCAGGAGGCATACAATTCTCCCCCAAAGACTTGAGTCACACATTTAATTAACATATTACTTTAACTAGCATCATCTGCATGGAACTGGGATGGTTACCAAACCAAAAAGGAGATACAGATATTTTGCATATCTGGTGCCTAAATATCTTCCAATTCTGGCTACAAAAGTGCCAAGAAAAGATCTGTTTTCACTTTCAGGTCACATTGTAAATAAGACATGGGTATTATCTCCTGTAAATATAAATTAACTTGTTTCTCTTAGCAACTGGCTGAACAAGAAGTAGGATTGAGTTGACAAGTAAGCTCTAATATTTTATATTTTTTCAGTTTTTAGTGAAGGTATGTAAAAATCTACTTTTAAAAGTTGCACTTCCATGATAAAGAAATTGCACTACAGTACTTTACTGAGGTAAAATGAAAAATAATGTTTCTTTTACCTAGTTCAGGTATTTTTTATAATAAAACTAATATAAAGTGAGCACAGCACACTTTGCATTCTGGTTTGCAATTTAAAATGCAAAAACAACCCGAATATTTAACAAATTCCAATTGATTGTTATTAGCAGTGTGATTAAAACTGTAATTATTTTAAAATTGTGATTAACAGATGATTTAAATCACATAAGTGAATTTCTATTGACAGCCCTAATTATTAACCCTTGCTCGTTTTCTTTTTCCTGTTTAAATGGTAAAGCCACACCCAAACTTGGGCACCTATTGATTTTTCCTGTGACTCTTGTTCAGTACACATTAGCTTGTTTACATAGCTCTGATTTCTGTCTAACACAAGCTTTATTACATTGCTGGAACAGACTTCCCTTTGTGCTTCTCATGCTATCAAGTCTGAACAACCATGCAAAGAAGTGGTACCAGCACCAGAGAGTGAACATTTGTAACCATAAGATTATGTGCTGGCTGCCCTGCCTTTCTTCCCCACAGCTGTTCATCATACCTAATCCATGTGTTTTCTTTCTTCCATGGTCACCCCATTAAGTGTCACGTGCATTCCAAACAGTATGCAGTAGGTACTTTTTCATCTTCATGGATATGACTTTGCTGTTGTCACTCTTCTGTTTACAGTGTATTAAAGGAAATCACTTTAATTTGATGATCTACTCTTCCTTGCAAATACTGGTCATGATCCATGCCTCTGGGCAGGCTAGGGAGGGCCTTAGGGCTTTTTACTGGGCCTCCTCTTACATCCCAAGAACGTCAAGAATAGCCATGGATTTTTGGTGAGCCGGCAAGCTGGCTATTGAGAAGTGTGGTGGCACAGGAGCCAGCAAATGTACAACTACAGAATGGAGAATAACTGGCCAGATGGTAAAACAGCTGAAAAGAATCTGGGGGTTACAGTGGATTACAGATTTAATATGAGGTAACAATATGATGCAGATGCAAATGTTAACATTTTGGTGTGTGTGAATGTGAAGTATTTAACAATCACTCCAGATACTTGAAACAGTAGTCAGAAGGGAGGCCAAAAATGTCAAGAGTAAACAAGTCCAGAAAGAAACTTGTCCTTTTTCTAAGGGGTGTGCTGCTTGTGAGACCCTACCTTTCTTACTCTTAGGCTATGTTTAGCTTGCAAGGTATTGTCAATAAAACTTCTGTCAACAAAAGTTTTGTTGACAGAGCACATGTACAGACTATAGATCCCTCAAAAGAGATATGTCAGTCGAGAGTGTTCTGTTGACATCCCTGTACGCTTCATTACACGATGAAGAAGGGATATCTCAACAGGGTTTTTTTTTTCCAACATTCGGCCCCAGATAGAGAAGCCAAATGTTGGAAAAGCCCCTCCCGACACAACTGTCAGCAAAAGATGTGCAAATGTGTTGTACAATTTGTGTATCTTTTGCCGACAGTTCTCGGCAATCTAGACATACTCTTAATGTACTATTATTGTATGAAATAATAGCAAAAAAGTTTGCAGAATATTTAGTTGCTCCAGCCAAAGATGACATCTTTGGAAGCTACCAGATATTTCAAAGCACAGAGCTATGGCTACTAAGTCCACTGAAATCAATGGTACAATGTCTATACCTCTGAGTATTTGGCCCACAGATGCAGCTCACACATACAATAAAAGGGAAGACATTTTGTAAGAGCCTGAGACAGTGAGAAATGATGTTAAATAAGATATTCAGCTTTACAAATTTGAGTGTTCTTGAGATTTTATTCATCTAGCTGAGCTCCAAATTGCAGGAAACAGCACAGCATTTGCACTTGTTTGGGAATATTCACGTCATAAATCATTCATAAGTTTGCCAAGGTGATTCTACATGATTAGGATTAGATCAAGAATAAAATGCTATATATAATTTCCCAAGTACCTGCAGCATCTTTTCTATTTCAATAAACAAATTCTAATTTGCGTATGAGCCAACTGTGAGTCCCAGAGTCACCAAAATTGTTTGGGCCCAGTAAAGTTGTTAGTCCCTTGCTCCCATCCACAGCATACTACGTGTAATCCACATACCCATGTCTGATCAACATGTCCATATATTTGTCATCAGCATAACCAAAGAAGTAGTGCTTATCACACAACACATGATATGGTCAAAGGCATGAGATCCACCATAACTCATTTTTTCAGCGGGTTGGCAGCATGCACATTGGTAACTAATACCTTTTGCCTTTCAAGGGCCCCTGCACATGGCGGGTGAAGAAGGCAGCTCTCTCTGCTACTGAGTGTCATCAGCAAGAATTGATCAAAGTGTAGTACTACTCTGATAGGTGACATTACATAAATGGCAGGCTGGATCCCCATGGTTTTTGCGTCCCTTATAATTCCCATGTGAGAAGTGCTCAGTCAACAAGTAAAAAGATTTTTTTTCTGTCAGCACTGCAAAACCCAGCTGGGGCTCCAAGAGTCAAGCTGTGTATTTTCTCTCTCATTCATCATCAACAACAAAGGTTCTTCAAAGTAAATTAAGGTTTTCTGCTACACTTGTGCAGCAATCAAATGATGCCTTTACAATTTTACCTGTGATGTACCATTGCCTTCTGTAGTTTCTGCACAGGCAAGATTGATTGGCCAAATTGGAAAGCAGTAGATGACTCAATTGGTAATGTAGAAAAAGAGAAAACCTACAGTTCACTCCCTCATAGCTGGGATGATTCTTCAGAACTAAAGGAAGGGAAAAACAGTGAAAACTCTTTTATATATATATATATATATATATACACACACACACACTAAAGTAGACATACTCAATATACTTAATTCTATGGTACAAGGTACAAAGAGCTCCTAAATATCATCAGTTTAATAAATCTCACAATTCTATTGCAGAAAGTCTAGAATCACAGAAGACATAGTATGTTTTTTTAGTGGCTAAATATAATTGACAACTGAGTTACATTATATGATGTTAAAGACTGACAAGCAGTTTCTAGTATCACATCAATTAACTACATTCTTCACATATAATAGCAAAATGTTATTGTATACACCAGCTCATGATTGCCATAACTTATCATCATCACCATCTCAGTAGGTATATTGAGTGTGCTGTTTAACTGCTGCTGTATTGTCCACCATTTACTGCACAATCAGTAGCTAATTTATTGCTTTATAAAATGCTTTTGGATATCTAAGGTGTAGAAAAAGTGCCACTTATAATTCTGTGTTCATTGCAAAAACAATTTAGGGCAAAGTGAGATTTAAATACATAAAATTAAGGAAATTTGGTCTTGTGACCTCTGAGACATATGCTATTAAGAAGAGAAGGACAAGGATTTTTCTGGGAGTTATTCAAAACAGGCCTAGTAATGGCTTGCCAAATTTGGTATTAGAAGATAAAGCTGTCTTGAGTTCATTTCAGAAGAGGTCTTACCATCAAATGTTTTCATTAATGGGACTGAAAATCAGCCAACCCAAATTCCTTGAGATTTGGCAAAAGGATCTCTTCCAGATTGAGAACCAGCCAAGTTTGAGCCTGAAGGGAAACAACTTTGCCAAAGTTATAAAAGCTGAAGTGAAAGTGATGATACCATATCTGGCATTTATACAATTTTTCCATCCCAAAGGATTCCAAAGTACATTGCAAATAATAGGCCAAAATCTTAACTTCATTAAAATATATGGCATCCTGCAGTCCAGGTCAGGAAAACCTCATATGGAGTCTGCTCTTAACTTTCACTGACATTATGGCAAAAGTGCTACGAATTTCAATGGCACAGGAACAGGACTTTGGCTTCATTGTAGGTTTTCTCAGCAGGGAGTGCAAAACTGAGTTTTAATATTCTGAATACAGAAGTAAACACACACGCCTCTGCAATGTTTTCAGGGTAGAACCTGACAATCGTTCAACAGCACATGTATCTGCTCTGCCATTAAATCATTGACTAAGTGTAAATGGTAAACAAGTTTCAAAGTCCTCTTTATCACTGTCATGAGCCAGGCTAATTCTGCAGTAAAACCTTCACGTGTACACTGAGTATGTGTTCCACAATCATCACTCCAAAAACTGTTTCATTTGGGTTTTTTGCCTTATAGTACCACATTTTCCCTTAGTTTGTTGCAATATATATTTCACTCTCTTATCGCCACTATTCTGTATTTGGATTCAGTTTTGTTAAGATTCCACTATTAAATTATTTTTCCTAGAAATTTCCTGGCCTTTAAAAATGTCCATTTTTCCAAATGAGTCCTTCCCAATAGATAGATAGATAGATAGAAAGATAAATAGATAGATAGATATAGATATATTTCCTATAGGATTTGATTTTGATGTTTTTCAATGTGTTTTGCCTTTGTCCTTTTATATTTTCCCAGGGATTTTTTCTTCTTTGTAAGACTTTTTGCATTTTCCTTTGTTTTATTAATAGTTTTTCATATCTTTGTATGGTTTGTTTCTTCCTGGAATCTTGCATGGGATTTTTTCCATTTTCCTCTGACTTTACTACCCACACAAAGTTTTCTGGCTTGAAAAACTTCCTCTGATGCCTCTTTTTTAAGGAATAACTAAACAACACTGGGCTTTGAGCTAATAATAGGAACTTTCATGTCCCTCCCTTGGCTATTCTAAACACTTGTGGATTTTGGAGTGTATATGGGCCACGGAATACAAGCCCTCCAATTGCTTCCCCTCAGAAAGGCTGATTCAAAGAAAATTCCTTAGCTCTAAGATCTAGTCTCATCAGTTTTCGACGAGAAAAGGCAGTATAACTCCGTTTAAACAGACAATTTCAACTTAAATAGTGAGAGTTGGTTACACAATTGTAATTTGAGACTGAAACCCATTTATGCATTCCACTGGCCAAACCATGCCAAACTGAACCAGTATAAAGCCTTCAATGTAAGCCATGCCAACGGTAGCTGGATTGGCCCTGTAAACACTGATTCCAGAAAAATCGCCATGCACCTATGGAATGGCATACTAAGGTTAATCAGCTTTCATCCACCCTTTTAGTCCGTCCATACTTTCATCTATTCATCTGTCGTACATTGAATTACCCTCTTTCAAACACATATGTTTTTCTTTAGAGCAGCGGCTGATTCACTGCCTTAGAATAAGCATTCCAACAAAAGGCTAGTGGGAAGATGCATCACTGTGCTCTAAGGCATGTAATTAGACAGATAGGTCCTCTTGGTAGTATATCTACTTCAATGTACATTTAAAGGATGCACCTTTATGTTAGTACAATTAAGGTGAGTACACACACACCCGCATGTACACACAGACTCGGTCTCTCTTGCTCTTGCTCTCTTCCTTCATGACATTTCAAAGGAAATCATCAACATCAAGCAGACCAATTCCTTAGTACGATCAATTAGAAAATATTAACAAGTCTAATTTCTTGAAGCTGGTTTACAGAAGAAGCCAGTCATAGTTTTCTGCAAGAAATTACTGTGATTTTTTTTTAAAGAGCCATATGCGTATTTTTACTGCTTCCTTGTCTTCTCTTAAGACTTCTCAGTTACGTTTGCTGCTTAATATTTGATTGCTTTTTTAAGCAACCAAAGCAGACTTTTTGGATAGTATTCTTTTTAAAAGGATTCTGAAGTCCTCAGCAAGCACTGCAATATGTAGCAACAGTGCCCTGAAAGCCTGTCTCTGTTAACCCTCGCACATGCTGATAAACCATATTTCTCACATTAATTAAATCCACTTGCATGAGTCAGGACTATAGAGTTCAACTTTATATCTGTGCTGAATGTTACTGTACATAGATTCTGTGCTGTCTATTTTTTACAGTATTATTTTGCTTTACTCATTTGTTGTTTTTAACACTCAGTAACTGCAGGTCTGTACATAATTTAAAGTACTGTGAAAGGGTTAATGCTTGCTAGCAGTTTAGTCATGTTACAACAATTAAAGTGATTCATTGTCTATGTCTAATGGCATAATCTGATTGTAAAGACAGCAGAGTGGGCGTTGGAAAATATACAGCAGCCCACTATAGTCAGCATCAGGCATAACAGGAAATGACTGTGGGGTGTTAACCATGTCACAAATGGTTGGCTTAAATGCTGACTCCACAGCTGAGAAGCCAACTAACGCTTTGGGAAAGGAATCATATATGTGTTTCAATAACAATTATGAGATTATCTAATTCTGTGTTTAGCCACAGAAAAGAAAGTGTACAGAGAACTTACCACAGGTGATTCTATTTAAATTATATTAGCTATCTTTTCATGATAATGGCCAACAAGCAAAACTGTTCAGAATAATTTGCTATAATTTGGTCAGAAAGTAAGATATTTTATACGCAAATAAATAGGAAACATAACTCCTGGTTATGATATTGTCATTAAGGTACTTATTTTCAATTAAGAATTTTTATTAGTTCTCATCAAGTAGCACAATGCAAGTGCTGTAAAAATATACTTCTGCTCCCACCCAACCTGCTCTTCCTGCCCTTTTAAAATGGGCTCTCCTTTATATAGAAAGGAAAAAAAGACAGAGTGAAATGGTAATTTATCAGTATTATAACAACAATGCACCAGCTTGTTTTACTTTATTCCCTTTCTTTCTCCAACTGGAGTTGAGATGTTGCTGTGTCTTATTTCTTCATTTAACTGTGTATTTTTTGCAAGCTGTCCATTTTCAAACCCCTGCACAAGTGCTTAGTTTAGTTACCTATTATATTTCCATTGTGTAGTGCAGTGGTTTTCAAGCTTTCTTCATTTGTGGATCCCTAAAATGTGTTCAATAGAGGTGCAAAACCCTTTGGAAATTTTAGTCATAATCTGTGGATCTGCAGAGATTTGCAGACCACAGGTCTATCAGACTGCTCTGTTGATCTGGCCCCAGGATGATATTTGGCACTCTGGCACTCTTCTGTGTGGTCAAGCCTTCTGGAGATTGTTCTGACAATCTTGAGCGAGACTTGTTGTCTTTTTTGTTTCTCTTTTTATTTCCCCAGAGGAGGACTCACCCAGTCCATATTTTCTTATGAACTGTAATAATTTTACTTTATTAAGGTCTCTAAGCCAAAATATGAATGCCTCGCATTTTTTTCCTGCTGCTCAACTGAGAATCCACTCTCAGGTTGGTACATATACCCTTTCCACCATTCTCCCCTTGAAACCTTCCTAGTGCCTAGACAGAGAAGAGAATGTGAATCTAAAATGACCCTCCATCTGCAATTTAATTAACACAGACACATTTATTAAGAATTTTTATATTCTTGGGCTCTTTGATGAGCTAATACAAAAACAAACAACACAATGCCTTTTTTAAGGCACAGACTTTAATATCAGATTAAACCCACTTTGATTGTAAATCTATTTTTGACTGTGCATTACCAAAGAATATTACAAGAAAAGTCTGTTTCATGAAGTTATGATTATTTAAATTGCTCTCTTTCTTCCTTACTTTTTTCACTCGTACTCTCTGGAGGATCTGAAAATAAGCCTCCAGCTACAGAAGTCAGTTCTCCAGGTTTATCCAAGAGACTAAGGAGTTTTTCAAAAAAATATCTTTATTATTTTCTGGGGCTCCTCTGCATTGTGTGAAAATTTCAAGTTTTTTGCGATCAGGGAAGGGTAAGGGAAATGGACACAGCTGAAACAAAAGAAATGGCATTTTCTCCAAATTGTGCTTGCCTTAGGAGTCAAAAGCTGCAATTTACACACCAGTTTGCTTTCAGTAATTTCTGTTTCTATTATATTTCAGTGTCCCTGTCTGCATTTGGTTAGTGGAAGAAAGAATGTTAGGAATTCTCTATCAGCAAGTGGTGACTCTCAAAGTGTTTGGAGGTTTGAGCCACATCTGACAGTATGCAAAACACTTTAATCAACTTGTGTCCATGTAAACAAATCACAATATTCAGCAGCAAATGCATGGCTCAACTAAGTGCCCAGTCCTGTAAACCCTTTGACAGCATTTCATTTAACAAAAATGAGGGCCTTATTTCCCATGTGGCATAGTACCAATGGTGGCAGTAATCTATATCAGGTAGGACTCAGGATCTGAACACCATGAGATGAGATGGGGCTTGTCTACACTAGCTCCCTACTTTGAAGGGAGCATGGTAAGTAGGGCATTGGGAGTTTATTAATGAAGTGCTGGGCTGCATATGCAGCACTTCATTAAGCAAATTCCCCCCTGCAGCAACTTTGAAGTGTTAAACTTCGAAGTGCTGGCTCATGTGTAGCCATGGCTCACCTGCTGGTACTTCTAAGTGCAAGCCAGAACTTTGAAGGGACTTTATTTTGAGGAGTAAAGGGACTTCAAATTTGCCCAGGCACTTTGAAGTACTGGCGGGTTAGCCATGGCTACATCTAAGCCGGCACATCAAAGTTTAACACTTTGAAGTTGCCACAGGGGAAGAATTAGCTTAATGAAGTGCTCTATATGCACTGTAGCACTTCATTAATAATCTCCTGACACCCTATTTACTATGCTCCCTTTGAAGGAGGGAACTAGTGTAGACACAGCCAATAAGTGCAGTTCTCTATTTTTACATAACCAAATATAAAAGTTAGAATAGAATTAAATTAACAACACTGCTGGCAAGGATAAGTACCATATAGTTCCTAGCAATCTACCCATTAAGATGTGAGTGCAACACAGAGCATGACTGAGCATATTTCATGTTACTATAAATGTGAATCAATCTGGAATTAAGTGTGGCCACAAGGTTTGTGGTATGTAACCAGCGTGGCTGGCTGAGCCACAAAGTATGAGTCTCCCTGTTGTGGAAAATTCATTTTCATTTTATGAAATTATCTGAGACGTCTGAAAAGGAGGTTTTTTTCTTAAACAAGTCTTTGATAGTGTGGTGCATGTGTAAGTCTAGTGTTATTAACACTACTATTAGCTTGTTTCTGCATACAGCACTCAGAAAAGTGACATACTAATAAAAGCAGTGAAGAACTAACAGGCTTTACTACAGGAGGAATAAAACTGGAGTTCACAGTCACTTATCTCTGCAGTAACCAACCCCCACTGCCCTGAGCACTCTCAGGGGGCTAATGGCTACTTCAGGTGCTTTACTCAACATAGCTCCCTTTTTGTTTATGGCCCCTTGGGAATCAGTTTCCTCTGAAGATTAGTACTTCCAGCTGCAGGACCAGTTTTAGCAAGTGGAAACCTGTGAAGGTTGGCCCTGTAGTGAGACCATGTGTGGACTTGGATTGAGGTTGCCTATGTTTAGCCCTATACCAGAGGAAGACTCATACATTCATTCAGTACAGAGATTATGCCCAGGAGCTCTCAGTTTCTATCCCCCAGTTCTAGCCATGAAACAATATTCACTCCACTTCCAATCAATGGTCATCAAACAGAAGAACTGGAAAGGGTGTTCAGCATTTCATTTGTTCTATAATAGTATGTTTCAAGCAGGTTCCCACTCAGTTTAACGGGATTTTTGTCATTGGCATCCCTAAGATACATAATAGAATATAGTGAAGGGTGGTTTAACCTGTAAACTATTGCTAGTTGCCCTGGGTCTGTTATACCGCTGCAGCATTTGATGTTCTGTGGGTTTCATTTGTATCCCTGAGGCTACACTGTGCACATATAACTCAGGAACTACAGGGATAAAAGTATATTTAAACTATAATAAATTGTTTGCTCCTTAGAGTTCCTAACTTAGGCCCAGCCTATACAGTGATTTAGTGCTCAGCAAGTCCATGTGAATCTATAGCACATCAGCTAGCTGTGCTCTCTCTGCATGGACTTTGCTACTGTGCATTAAACAAAAAAAAGTAATGTGTTTTGACCTGATGCTGTTTGAAATGGGAATACGTGTTGAAATGGGGTACATTAAAGAGTGCTATGAAACTTTTGTATGTGGTAGCAGGGTCCACATGGCAAGTGAATGTATGATGAGACGGAGTGTTGCAGATTTAAACGCTGGCTTTCCATATGCTAAATCACCATATAAACAAGCCCTTACATTACTGTAATCATTTACACAATAGTTTAAATATAGCCATGACCATATTTTGTCTGAGGAAAAGGCTATGTCTCTACTACTGTGGAAGACTAACCTGGGTCAGGGTCAATTTTCTGGGGTTCTGTTTCACACATGTGCAGAACGGTGCTTTCCAGAGTTAAAGTCAACCCTGGACCTCCTGGCACACAGCAAGGATTAAGGCAAGTCAATGGGAGGAAGGCATTGAAGATAGATAGACATTGAAGATGACCGCTGATAAGTTGATTTTTGCTACACATTTTATGTAGCTAAAATTGCACATTGGCGGTCAATTTGTTTGTCCAGTACAGACAGAGCCAAATCTGACAAATATATGTGTGCCAGGCCTTTTGCCCACTATTTTCCTAGCTAGAGGTTTACATAAATTTTGTTGCTAGCATTGGAATCATATAGGTTGTATATTCTATGTACTATGTTGTCATATAGGGTGTATATTCTATACACTTTGTTGCTAGTACTGGAATCATATAGGGTGTATGTTTCATGTACTATGTTCTGTTGGTTTGGTACTAGTCTTCATGTGCCTACCCCAAGACAGTGTACCACCATAGCAGAAAATGCACAGAAATTGATTCAAGAATCCTTAATTGACTTTTAATACTAAAATAATGTTAGCTAAACACATTTCTTCCCTGTTTGTTTTGTCTATGTGGCCATGACAATATCACCATGAGATTTTTTTGATGGCAGTCTTAAATGCCAATAAATAATTTTAAAATATTTGAATTCTGTAAGTATGTCTCCTTAAGTGTTACTAGCACACTGGAAAGACTCTCTCTTTTGTAAATGAGCATGCATATCCCTATGTGATTTACTGTACTGCTAATGTAAATTGTCTTGCTGGAGATTTTATGATGCCTTGTTGGATAGTGAACGTAAAGTCAAACCTTCCTCTAGCTGAGGAAGGTAGAAGCCAGATCTAGTGGAGAATGACAAGAGCTTTTCTTAATGTGGATACTTGCCTGTAATAAAAGAATAGTAATTCTACCCTAATAAAAATTAAATAAACTACCTGTATTTTCTAGCGGTATTTGTTTATTCATTTTTAAATCTTGGTAACCATCATGAACAGCTCTTCTCAACCATCAGAATGATAAAAGAGCCTGAAAATATTTTGGCCAGATTCCATGTGGTTTCCTGATGACTTTCTGAAGAAAATTCACATAACGTGCTTTTTTTTCCATGGGAAACATGTTTTTCCATGATTCATAAACCCCCTTTTCTCCAGTCCATGAAAGGACCTCTCTACATTATGTAGAAGTGAGCTGACACATTTATGTGCAAAATTGCTGGAGCATTTACATCACTATTTATCAAGGCAGTGTCTGTATTCTAGGAAGACTGCAATCACCTGGCTCAATCAGTTTCACACACATACACAAAAGCTAGAAAGACTGTTATTACGGCAAATTGTATCATAAGAACAGTCTAAGAAATGTTAGATAGAGTACACATGTGATTATATATTAGTGAAAATTTATGCCCATTTGATTTAGGAATGAATAATATTGAACTTGTGTAAAAGGTAGAGAACTAGTTGATTCAGAGGATTAATAACAAGATATAGCTCTTTTCAATGACTAGCAGAAATCCACACTAACCTTTAAATACCTGAAATTCATTGTCATCTCATAGCTCTTCCTTGGCCGATGTGAAGTGAGTTTATGGTCTCTGTCGAGTTTTGATACACATTACAAAAATCAGTATCACAACAGATACCTTATTGGCTTCTACAGCAAAAAAGCCTTTCATAGGTCTTGTCTACATTACATCATCAGCCATCAAGTTAGTTGAACTAGAACCAAGTATCATTATGCCTCTAGTGCAAACAAGCACACACTTTGCTTAAGCCTGGTTAAATGAACACACAATTTGCCCTTTTCTATATTGATAAATAAGACTATGGTGAAGCAATGAAGAGATGCTTGGATAGATTCTGTCTGTTCATTACCTGTCGATCAAGGGCAGAGCTCCCTATTCACTATGTACCTTGGATCAAATGACATTTCTCCTGGGCAGCTTCAATCCCCATTTCCATGGCCAGGGTGAAGAAGCTGCACTACCTGATTTTTTAATTCAAAAATTAATTGCAGTGCTTGCTGCTGTTGGTCTCTTGCTGTGGTCTCAGAAAATGGGACAAGAACTGTTCCACCAAGGTCAAGGAGATCATTTTTCTCATAGGATATTCCAGAAATAGTGAAAAATAATATATCTTCCCATCAATGAAATGCAAATACATGCAATGTCTGGACACCCTGGAGAGGGATGGTTCTAAAAACTGACAAGCAGCCTCAAAAGGACATGTGACTTGCTCAGGCATAGATCCTACAAAGGAAGCAATGAGGAACACGCTTGTGCTTGAAAAGAGCTGCAAGTAAGTCCCAGCTCAAGGATATATCCTCATGAGCTCTGACTGAGCTCATGAGCTAAAAGCAGAGTGTAGCTGAGGTGGCATGACCAGTGAGTTACTCCCAGTAAGTCCCAGTAAGTAAGCTGTACTGCAGAGTGGCCTGCCTGATGCTTGTGCCACTGTAGCTACATTTGATTTTTAGCATGCTAGATCAGAAAGAGCTAGTGCAGGTATTTTGGCTCAAGTTGGGAATTACAGATCTTTATTTCCACCCTCTTTTAGGACCATAGAATTTTGTCTAAATCTGCTCTGCATCCCAACCTAAATACTCCCTTACCCCATCTCTACTTAGAGTATATCAGCAAATAGTGCCATATATCAAGGCACATGGTGGGAACAGGTAGATGGGGGTGGCCAATCAGTTAGGAACTAAGAGCCAAGGATAGAGTGCAAAGATCCACATGGATAGAGTGCAAAGAGCCACGTATTATCTATCTATCTATCTATCTATCTATCTATCTATCTTCTCACGCTAGATAGATAGAAAGAAATATATAATACATGGCTCAATGCCCTCCTGCGGAGCCAAGCACCTCCCACCCCTCGCCCCGTTCTCCCCCCCCCCGCCCGCCAACTCTAACTTTATGCTGGAGCTGCCCCCCACCAATGCAGCTGCCAAAAACATGCTTCTCCTGCTGGTGAGTAAATAATGGCTCAAAGAACCGAATGTGGCTCAAGAGCTATGGGTTGGCCACCCTGATGTATATGTTTATAGTGCACATATGGCTTGATCTGATGAGATGCTTTGACCATGGCTATTGGGGTGGTTAAGCACCTCTTAGGATCTGGTCTTCATGGAGTGTCACTGATGTAGTCAGATCAAATAGTATTCACTCTCATAACCCTGGATAATTAAGTTTAAATCATCTAATCAAACAACTACTTCTGTATTTGTACATAGCAAATTAAAGCATTAACAACCCAAGCTAAATATTATATACATGAGTGGGACATCTATGCCCAGCACATTCTTTCTTAAGAATTTTCACTGAGCATACCAATACTTTTTTTTAAAAAACCTCTAAATAAGTATTTATGTGATACTGCAGCCCATAATAGTTTCAAAGGAGCCTTTATGATCTGTCAGGTCAATGATGTTCATTTTTAAAAATCCCTGAATGCATATTAGCATGATCTGTATTTCAAAAAATTTGTAAATATGTATTTGCACAGTAGAGCATAACAATTTGTTTGAAGCCATCATGATCTATACATAATAGTAATCCTCACACATTCCAATGGCATTTTATTTTTTTTAAAAAAAGCTTCTATTAATAAGGGGCTCAGATGCTATGGTGATCAGGGTGACAAAGAAATATAAGGAAAACAGGTGAGGTGGGTTATTCAATTTAAAAATCAATTTAATAATTAAGATCAAGGGGGTATCCAGATATTTATTTCCCCCCACACACACTTTTGGACTGTAGAGTTTTCCCTGATGCGCAGCTATTTTCACACTTTCTTCTATTTGTTCTTTATTGTTGATGGACTTTAACTTTCTGAATAATTATTTCTGACATGAAGTTGGCAGTTTTTTCCATGAGAATCTTTCTGTTGTGTTCTAGGTCAGCCTTACCCCAGGGAAAAACAAAGCATAGTGTCTTTGAGTCAGGGTTCTTGAAAGAAATGTAGCAATACAATACTTTTATCCTTTAATGTACACTTTTGTACTAGGATCTTCTTTCATTAAGGTCATGATGCTGTTCCCCTAATGCCCTGCAATGAGAGGTTCAATGTACTCTTGTAAGTTGCATTTTATTCTTCAACAAGCAAAATAAGAGGGTGGATCTGGCTGGGTCCAGCATCATCACTTCTCATCTCTTGCATGGCCTTCTCAAAAAGGTACAGGATGATATACAGAATTTTCTTCGTGTGAGACACCACAGAGCAGATGGCAAATACATAGTCCCCTCTAACGCCCTTCTCCACAGTGAACTTTCTTTCCATTAATGGAAAGCCATCTGGGTCTAGGAAGGGCTGAATTCTACTTTGTGCGGTTTGGTGCCACCTACTTTAACGATAAGGCTGGTTGCTATGTAATTGGTACCCCATCAGTATGGTAGAAAGGACAGAAATAGATGATGAACTGAGGATGTCATAGACAAAAAGTTGGTTGATGCATTAGTTTTTAGTGAAAAAAAATAAGCTACGAAAAATGCTAAGAAACCCCTTGAAACTGAAGTCGTTTGCATGAAATTCCAGATGGTGCAAATTATCACAGCTACAGTGATTTCAGTGAAGCTATGCATTTTCTGATCTGGAAACATCTGTGGCCTGTCATGATTTTATCATGAGTGTGGCCAAGTTTCCCACAGTTCCATAAAGTTAGTTTACAGCCATCAGTCCTGGTTCTCACTGTTCTATGGTGCTATTTAGCAATAATTTACCTCTAAATATCTTCCAAAAGCCCAGTAAGCAGTAGTGTTGGTAATGACACTAGACAATATTGACCTCCTGTGGTTCAGCACATACTCTGGTTCAGCTTGGGTCAGGTCCTGAGGGTGCCAGACTAGAGATGTTAAACCTGTATGTCCTTGAAGTCTGAACACATGCAGAACTCTGAAGACTTAAAAAAATATCAACGTGTCAATTTCAAAAATTCAGAATATTGCCTTCTGCGAGTCCCACCTTGGGCAGTTCCCATATCTGGTTTTGTGAACTAAACAAAGCTGGTTTCTGTCAGTACTCTGACATAAGATCTCCAATGAAATGCGAAGTGCCACAGGAAATGGTGTTATTGATTCAATGAGTACAATACTTTCTCTCTGAGTAAGTAATGCACCTATGCTACAGGACACATGGAGAACACTGTATTATTGGATGTGCCATATTTTGGAAAAGATATAAAATAAAGGTCCCAGGTAGCTGTCAGAAGAGCATCGTTTACTGTGGTTTCTTGGCCAAAATTGTATGTGGGCATTTGGGAATGGGAGACTGAGTTGGAAAGTTTAGCTTTGCAACCAACTTAGAGTCCAAATTTTCTCAAAGTACTGAGATATTTGGCTTCAGACTCATTCAGTTTGGGCTGCTGTACCTAGAGGGTCAAATTACAAATTCCAATCCAGATCAAATTACACCAGTTTTATGTAGTACAGAACTGGTGTTTCATTGGCAGGCCCAAATATAGTAATTATAGTCTGCCTCCATCAGTGCTTGTTGGCACTACCGATGGGTTGAGTATACTCCTGTTTGTTTCCTAAACAGCTAGGTAGTATTGTTGTATAAAATTATGAGATCTGCAGTGCTCTGTGTCACAAACACTGATCAGATATTGTGATGACATATTGCAGAGGATTACCTGGTTTGTTGGAGCTAGCATCAGTCATCAACATTCAAAGAGGCCCGAAGATTGATTTATGACTATGGAATTTTGTGATATGCTGATTTCCTACACGTGGCAGAAGATAAATAAAAAATAAATCCCCGTACATCCCTGCATTCCCGTATATAACTACTTTGTAAAGTGATTTTGTATTTTTCTGGATGAAAGGGACTCTGTAAACATAAGTCCCAATCACTGTTAATTCTAATAATTTTTCTGTGGAGGGATATCAAATTCTTAATAGCTATGGAAACTGGTCAGTTTCATAATATGTTAAGTATATAATGTGAAATCTTGGCTGCACTGACTTCAACTATCAAAACAAAAAGCAGTCATGTAGCACTTTAAAGACTAGCAAAATAATTTATTAGGTGAGCTTTTGTGGGACAGACCCACTTCTTCAGACCATAGCCATACCAGAACAGACTCAATAGTTAAGGCACAGAGAACCAAAAACAGTAATCAAGGAGGACAAATCAGAAAAAAAGATCAAGGTGAGCAAATCAGAGAGTGGAAGGGTGGGGGAGGAAGGTCAAGAATTAGGTTAAGCCAAGTATGCAGACGAGCCCCTGTTGTGACTCAGAAAGTTCACATACCGGTTCAAACCACGTGTTAATGTGCCGAATTTGAATATAAAAGCCAGCTTGGCTGCTTCTCTTTGAATAGCAGTGCAAAAGTTTTTTTTCAGTAACACACACACCTTTAGGTCATTAATAGAATGCCCCATTCCATTAAAATGTTGACTAACTGGTTTGTGGATCTGGAGTGTTTTGATGTCTGTTTTGTGCCCATTTGTAACTTCAACTAGGTCAGGATTTTATCCACAGTACCTAATGTGCAATGTATGTGTACATGCACATTTATGTGCAACTGTGCTTATCAAACTCACAGCAAATATAAATATTTTTCCATCTGAAAAAAATACTCTCAGGTTGTTAGTAGTGAATTTTAGAAGTTCTCTACCTTTAAATCCCTGTTGCATGTGATTATGTAATTCATTATATTATGGGCAGGTCAATTAGGACAGTAAGTACTTAATGCAAAAGAATGTGGTAGGATCAAATGACTTTAGCCCTCTTCTCAAAATATGGATAATCTATTTCCCCAGCTGCTTGTATTATTGGTATTACAATTTGTATATCTGAATGCAATTAATCCATAGCTGAACTGATTTACTTAGAATAATATGTAGTGAGAGTGTTATCAACTTTGTATCTTAGAAAACAAGAGAAAATTCCAATAATCATAAACGTTATGATGCAAAATATGCTTCAAGGCTTGTATGAAAGTAGCAAGCCTGATCTTTGTTCTACCTGATGATGGCAATCACTTCTTACCAGGTATGATCATCTTCCATGGGATCTGAGGATCTTCAGGTGGCTAAAAAGGCCTAACCTTGAAAAACAAGTTCTATTACAGTGAGGATAGATGTTTCCAGGTACAGCAGGAAGCTGTTGACTATGACCGAATGCCAGTCTATCCTTCCTCCTCTGCCTCTTGTCCTCCTCAACTTGTTGGCAGGTAAGCTCAAAGCAGGGGATTATCACGTAGGACTTCTCTCCTTGAGTGATCCTGAGTACATACCTCCCAAGTGTCAATGTCAGTATTGCACTTCTTGAAGTTATCCTTCAGGAAGTCCTTAGAATGTTTCTGTTGTCCTAGTTACAGTGCCCTTCTTTCAGGAGAGAACAGGACCTGTTTTGGGAAGTGATGGCCCGGCATCTGGACAATGTGACCAGTCCAGCAGAGTTACTGATGAATGATCATTGCCTTGATATAGATGGTTTTGGTCTGTGTTCCAGCGAAGTCTTCTTTAATACCTTCAAAGACATGAAAGGTCTAATTCTGATCTCACGTCAGCTATTGTAAATCAGCATCAACAACCACCTCCCCCCCACACAAGTAACGAAATAAAACTAATTTGACTCTGGAACCAGTGACATCAGAATCAGGCCCTAAATATTTAGCCATTCTACCAAGGACAAGAGTGGAAAAATGTTCTCTGCAGAGGAATAGCCTTCACGTTCACTAGCTCTGTCTCTCAAGCCAACCCTCTTCTCCAGTTATTCTTCTTCATCTCTTTGGCATATGCTACAGGTAGTGGAAGGAGCCTGCACATATTGTTTCTGTTTGGGAAGGAAGTACACTGCACATTCCCGGAACATAAATTCAGTCGAAGTGGTATGACATTAATCAGGTCCAGAATCTGGGGAAACCACATAGGGACTTGGCTTCTTATATTAAATGCAGCACTGTATGGCTGGTTAGTCTGTTTAGTGAATTTTTGTTTTTAACAACATTCTCCTTTCAAAACTTTAAATGCAGGACAAAATAATCTTATTTCTCCATCCAAACCCAGCTTCACTTTTCTGCTTAAGTAATGGGGACCATAAACATTTAAGCTGCATGTGCTGCTGACATACTCTGTATTAGCATAATTCTACCAGATCATGGAGAACAGCAAAAAAATTGTACAAGCTATTTCCAGATTTAGAGGGTTTCATAGCATAAATCTGAACCAAAGATTGAACTCAAGCTTCATAAAGCTCTCCTAGTGATCTGTGTGAGGCTATGAAACAATACCCTGACTTCTAAGTACTTCATTAGGATAATGTGCTCATGTTTTGTCACAGAATTGCAGTGGAAAGTCTCACTTGATCTTCATTATTACTCCATGTGTACTTGAGAGAAGGGCTAGGGGAAGCATTCTAACAAAAACAGGATCCTTGTCTTTTAACTATTGGCTAGTTATATAATGCAAACTGAACCTCCTGTCCAAATGCAAGAGACCCAGTGCACAAAGAGTTTCTTGCTCCATTAAAATGACAGTTTTACCCATACAATAATGGAAAACATCAAATTCAAGTAGGAAAGTGGGTGCCTTTAAATATTTCATTTTTTACAGAAATATGTTTTAAATGAAATACTGCCTGACAGATAAATTACATTGGCTTTGCCTATGCAACCAACTGATTTAGTGCTACCAGCAGTGCAGATGGTTGGCGACAACTTTGTAGGAGCTTAACCATCTTAGTACATGAATATAATTTTTGCACTAATGCAAAACATTTCCAGAGTTACCCCTGGTATGTAATGTTTTCCTTTGAGAGAAATGATTTGGCCTCACAGTGAAAAGAGTAATATACACATTACTTCAGGTAAGCTGTAGCCTTTTTTTTTTTAAAAGAAGAAAAAATACAATTATATCTACTGTCTGCAACCACAGTTTAATGAAAACTGAAGAATGGAACAGCCTTTTTACGTTTCAGAACTTAACAACAGGGCTTTCCTTATTAACACAACATTTGTCCCAGTAATTTGTTTTTGTAATTATGTTCTTTGTGGTCTACATAGTTTTCAAACAGTGATGCAGAAAGGACAGCTGGAAATACAACTAGCTGCTTACCTAATCCCCAGTGAGAATAAAAATAGATAACAGTAAATGAGACTATATAGTCATAGGTAGTAGGTTAAATTAACAGTCAAAGCTGAGAACATTTTTAAAGACGCAGTATCCATTAAAAGATGGGAGAGGATATGTATCAAATATCTTTGGGAATACCCCTCTCATTATATGAAGGAAAAATGTATCTCATGCCATGAATCAATATGTTATGTGGTCTTGTAATAACAAATATAAACCAAATCTAATCTCTACCGCAAAAGTGCTTACAAATAAAATTTATGAACAAGACAAAATAGCAGCTTAATGACGGATACTAATTCTTATTTTTATGCTCAAAAGAAGCCACTCCAATCAGATAGTAAATCTAAGCATAATTTGAATAGCCTTAAATGAAGGTCAAGGATACTATCACTTTTCAGGCAACGTTTTACTTACTGGGACTGATGTACGTTCCCATTTAGCAATATGACATATGAGAAAGGCAGAACTCTTTTGATGTCACCCAAGTACATTTCGTCTGGATTGGCAGGGAAGGTGAAGATGGTCAAAATTGTAACAAAAATAAAGCAAATTTAGAAAATCCAGACTTGAACAGGTAAGGGACCCAGACCCAGACAGGTACTAATCCCTTTTCCCTGATTCATCTCCTTTAGATTTTACTGTGCATCTTTTCTTGTCTGTTTAGGTCCTAGGATGTTTTATTGTTACCAACCATCCCAGAGTCTATGCTTTTATTCTAGACTATATGTTTTGGGGGAGCAGAAGCAACCTTCATAGGTGTCTCTGATATTATTGACAATATTAATTGCTGAAGACACAGTTGTGGTGTAGGACCATAATAATCACTAGATAGCAATGCAGAGGCACAGGAAAACTAGAGGGATTATATCTCCTGCAGATACATCACAAGCATGCCCATTGCACCAAACTCTAAGGCCAGGTCTACATAAGGAGGAAAAAAAATCAATCCAAGTCCCTCTGGAACTACTCTGAAGGTTCCTGATCTTTATGTCAACTCCCACAGATTGCTGAGTTTCATGCCTATCTGAACATGACCTGACAGGATTTTCTTCCTGGAGTCTCTTCTTCTGAGCAGGTTTTCTGACTGACTCCTGTCCCCAGGTATTCCAGTAGCTTCTTCTAGGAACTTTCCTACTTGCAGATCGTGTCTCAGGGCCTAATCTGCTTCTTGTGATTCCCTCCATCCTAGTTTCACCAGCCTCTTCTCAAAGAAAAGGAACCCACCCCTCTGTGACATGTCTGCCCAGATCTCCTCCTTCATTGAGTTCTTTTTTCTCTCCCTAGGTAGATCTCCCTGAGCCTTTCATAGCTGGGCTCTCTAATTGCAAATGTCTAACTGCAGTTGGATTCGGTGGCAGATAGTTACTAGACGAGAATGAACCAGACTCTTCTGACACGGCCAATCAGCAACTCTCACACAAACACACCCACTCAGTGCAGTAAAGTCTCAGGAGGATGAGAGTTACAGATATGCTGTAATCGGACTCTGTGTATTTAATCTAATCCTGCATATAATGAAAACCACTTCACAGCAGGGCACATGGCAGCACCCCAAACTCCCCTAGTTCCCACCCCCCTCTCCTGATCCTTGCAACCCCCTGTAAGGTGGGAACCACTGGAAACAGTACTAGCCCAGAGTAGACATGCACTGAGAGAGATACAAATGATGCTCCAGTGTGTTGTCCCAGATTGGGTACACAGGGGATTAGACCCTTTACATGCTTCTTTCTGGATACATTTACAAGGGCCCTTCCTTTTCAAAAGGGGCATGCAAAAATGGCGAATCAAAAATGCAAATGAAGTGCTGATTTGGATATTCAGCACTTCATTTGCATAAATCAAGCCACTTGCTGTTCTGGAAGTGCTGTTTTCGAAAGCCAAAATAGTCATGTAGATAGGGTTCCTTCAAAAGAAAGCTCCACTTTCTAAAGCACCCTTAATCCTGAAAAAAATTAGGAAGATGTGTGCTTTTGAAAGTGGAGCTTCCTTTCATAGGAACCCCACCTACACGGCTATTTTGAGTTTTAAAAACAGCACTTCCAGAATGGCAAGTCGCATCCATTATGCAAATGAGATGTTGAATATGAAAATCAGTGCCTCGTTTGCATTTCCAATTGGCCATTTTTGCATGCCCCTTTCAAATGGGAGGGGCCAGTGTAGATGCAGCCTTTGCGTTTTGAGGCCCAACTGCGCTCTAAGGGCTTACACCAGTAGAGTTTATCCGAGGCTTCATAATCATGTGAATTACTAAATATATGGCTAGATCCTCCATTGGAAGGAAGCCTCCTATCTCAGGTATAAATTAATGTATGTCTATCAAAATCAGTGGAGCAAGACCAATTTACATTATTTGAGGGGCTGGCCTAGAATATTTTCTTTTGCAAGATGACACTAGTATCATTAAACAACATTGGTAAACATGTACAGAGGTAGACATGATATTTTGCTCTGGGATACCACATAGGAATTAAAGCTGCAGCAAAAAGACAGCATTTTGTCCAGTCATACATGGAGCAGCCAGCTAACTGTTCATGAAAGAGGTAAGCCATCTCCCAAGATCTGTGACTCCACTGAATGTCATTTACCTTCCTCTGCATGGTTTTCAACATGACTAGCTTTCTGTGTGAGGCATGCAGCTAAGCTAAAGAAATAAATGTGAATGCACAAACTAGCTCAGCAGGTGATTCTAATTTGACCTAAATGAAGAGCCAACTGAGCTGCTGAGATGCAAGTTCATGTTTACTCTCCACCTCCAGAATATCTTGGTCTCATACTGAAGGGTGCAGAGTGGCTGTGGCCAGGTTGTTTGAAGACAACTTATGGTCAGAGAGTTTACTGTCTGATAGACTCTGGAGGTTAAGGAACTCAGCTAAAACCATCTGAGCCTGAGTAGACAGACCCAAGCAGAGGGGCAACAGAATTGATGGTTCCTTGGGGGTGGTTCTTCGTGCTCCAAGGGATGGGACTGGGGGAAGCCATCCCTCAGTGCCCGCCAGACTGCACTGCATCCCTCAGCATTGTCCAGAGATTGCGACCTGGGGCTCCGGCAGTGATTTAATTTTTGAATCTCCGGGCCTGGACAGTTGTCCCCTTTTCCTCCCCCAGTTGGTGGGGCTGGACACTAGCTAGCATGAGAGAAATAGCTGAATGAACTCTGTGACACAGGTAAGCCGTGTCTACACGTGCATGCTACTTTGAAGTAGCGGCACTAACTTTGAAATAGCGCCCGTCACGGCTACACGCGCCGGGTGCTATTTCGAAGTTAACTTCGACGTTAGGCGGCGAGACGTTGAAGTCGCTAACCCCATGAGGGGATAGGAATAGCGCCCTACTTCGACGTTCAACGTTGAAGTAGGGACCGTGTAGTCGTTGCGCATCCCGCAACTTCGAAATAGCGGGGTCCGCCATGGCGGCCATCAGCTGAGGGGTTGAGAGATGCTCTCTCCCCAGCCCCTGCGGGGCTCTATGGTCACCATGGGCAGCAGCCCTTAGCCCAGGGCTTCTGGCTGCTGCTGCGGCAGCTGGGGATCCATGCTGCAGGCACAGGGTCTGCAACCAGTTGTCGGCTCTGTGGATCTCGTGTTGTTTAGTGCAACTGTGTCTGGGAGGGGCCCTTTAAGGGAGCAGCTTGCTGTTGAGTCCGCCCTGTGACCCTGTCTGCAGCTGTGCCTGGCACCCTTATTTCGATGTGTGCTACTTTGGCGTGTAGACGTTCCCTCGCAACGCCTATTTCGATGTGGTGCTGTGCAACGTCGATGTTGAACGTCGACGTTGCCAGCCCTGGAGGACGTGTAGACGTTACTCATCGAAATAGCCTATTTCGATGTTGCTACATCAAAATAAGCTATTTTGATGTTGGCTTCACGTGTAGACGTAGCCGTAGTGTCCTGCATTAGCCTCAAGAGTCCAAGCGTCCTTGAGCTCGTAGGGTCTGAGTTCAGGTGGCTTGCTACCACCCATGCCACAATGTCAACACTATCTTTTAGCACATTAGCAGAATTGGCACAAGTCTGTGTACTTAGGATAGGGGGCTTGCTCCCAGCTGCAGTGTAGACACACACACACACACACACACTAAAGGGCCCAATCTAGAGCCCACTGAAATGAGCGGAAACACTCAGACGGATTTTAATGGATGCTGAATCAGGTGTTAAGAGAGGAAGAAAGCAGTCTGTGGAAAAAGTGGAATAAACCTTTTAAATATTTTTCTGTAAGTAGTTGAGAGACTAGAGGGAGCACGGACTTGGGATTCCAAATCAATATTTTAAAGTTCTTTTCAAAAAGTAGACCAGGCACTTCCATTGCTGGAAGTCTTACCTGTTAGCTGTCACATTTAAACTCTACTATCTTTCACAATTTGAGTGCATCTGTTTCTCTTTATCTTCATATCTAATGGACATTTACTTTAAAAAAATATTTCCCAAAACTTTCCCAAGAGACAGTGGAGAGAGTGTTTGCCCCTAGCATTTAAAGTTTATGTTATTTTTTAAGAAGTATTGGAGGCAGTGATATGCCATTTTTGGAGGCTTTGATTTGTTATCTCTCAGATCAGTTATGAACCGGAGAGAGCCACTTGATTTGGTGCCTGGAGCAAAGCTAAGTGGTTCAAGACAAGGCTAAACATAAAGCAAATGAAATATCACAAGACACAAAAGAGATGCTGTGATTTAGCAACAGACAGACCTAGAAGGATTCAGAGACTTTGTTTGGTTCCTACACATACCCAAGTGTTTGGATAGTTAGCTGACCCACTTGCATCTCTACATGGGGCTAAATCCTGCTTTCTGTACCTCAGATGCCCTGGGGAAGGAAGGAGTTTCATCTCTTCCTCCCACCTGTACATGTATAGGTCAGGGCATGATTGCTACCTAGCACGCAGGCAAGGAGAAGTGGGGATGACTGGTTAATACGATTGTCAGCCCTCCATTGCTTTAAGTCATCAGCACGTGCTAGCTACGTGTTTGTTCTGATCTTTTGCCACGCCAATTATTTTCCAGCCCCTTGCCTGGCTGTCCTAAGACATCAAGCCTTCCACTGTCAGCAGAGTTCTGATTAACCAAATGAACTGCACACTGCTCTGACTTCCATTTTGCTCCAGTGATGTAAGGGCAGGATTAAACTTTGATTAGGACCCATTAGAAGAGATTTTCAAATAGTATTTTGTCAATTTCATTTCCTGTCCTGGATAGAAGTACACCAGGAACAGCCAAGGCGCAAAGGAAAGAAAAAATACTAAAATGTGTACTAAGGAAAAAAATTGATGGGATAATCTCCATCTTTTTGCAATGAAATAGCTAACAGTGTTGTTATTTCAAATGATCATTAGGCTTCAGGGTTAATAGCCCATTAAGATGGATGGGGTTCTTGTTACAAGCAATCTGCAGACGTGGGTAGATGACATCAGTTTATCTTTGCATCCATAGGGACAAGAGGATTAATTTATTTTTCATGAAAACTTAGACTCTGGAGGTTAGGTTTTAATAAGGATCTGCCTCCAGATAAAATGGACGAGCTCAGTAAGTCACCCTTAGCTGTTCCCATTCAACCCTTGCATGTTGTTATACTCAGTGGTACTTGGGAACTATTCAGCAGGATGCGTGCTGAAGAAAAGCAAGCAGCCCAACACTGGAAACCAAACCAAGCACCACACCCAACTATTGGCAATACTCCTAAATGTAGGTATGCATGGCCCCTTCTCTACTTTAATTCGCATTCATATATCAGGCTGTGGGTTGTGTTTGACACACCTAAAACCTACAAAAGGGAGAACAGTGTATCCTTTTCTATTCCAATGGGAGAAAAAAAAAGACAACTTTAAGAAGAACTTGCTGCACATAATACACATGGTAGTGCCAATAGTCGTGGCAGTGCCTGCAATGAATCTCAAGATGTTCAGAACTATGGTCCCACTTTTCACTTTCTCCATTCTTACAATCAGGCTACGTCTACACTAGCACACTACGTTGAAGTAGCCTATTTCTAAGTAAGAACATCAAAATAGGCTACTTCAATGCGTATCATCTACACATCCTTCAGGGCTGGTGCCATCGACATTCAACGTTGAAGAAGTGATGGAGAACATTGAAAGGAGCCGCCCCAGAAGGAAATGTGGCGTGTCCACACACACAAGCGCTCCCCGTTGAAATAAGGGGCCAGGAAAGCCCACAGACCAGGTCACAGGCTGGACTAGCTCTTACGGGGCAACAGCTAGCCGCTCCTTTAAAGGGTCCCTCCCAGACACACCCGGCCTGCACGGCATGAAGTCTGCAGAGTGCTAGCCACACTCTCGCAGACTGACGCACAGCAGCTATGGACTCCCAGCAGCAGCAGCTGGAAGCACTCCACGTAGTCACCCAGGGACCAAGCGCCCTGCTAGGTGCTGCACAGGAGGCTGCCCAGCAGCTCCTGGCAGAGAAGCCCTCCCAGGGGGCAGACAGGGACGTCCCTGACCACCGGGGTCCCCTCTTCCTCCCTCATTGGGTGCTCCACCACCTCTGGAGCTACCCACCAGCTTTGAGAGGAGGGAGTAGCTGGTCATGGGGGAGTGAGATGATGACCGGTGCCTGGGGAACTTCTGAATGTACCGGCAGAACTTCCTGGAGCTCTGCCAGTGGCTCACCCCTGCACTGAGGCACCAGGACACCCGGATGCGGCACGCCCTCCCCTTCAAGAAGAGGGTCGTAATAGCCGTCTGGAAGCTGGCCACTCCAGACAGCTACCGCTCCGTGGGACACCAGTTTGGAGTGTGAAAGGCCATGGTCGGGGCCGTCGTCATGGAGGTAAGGAGGCCTGGGCGTGCACCCACTGGG
Source organism: Carettochelys insculpta (assembly GCF_033958435.1). Lineage (NCBI taxonomy): Eukaryota > Metazoa > Chordata > Testudines > Carettochelyidae > Carettochelys > Carettochelys insculpta. Next base: position 50,068,793 of record NC_134143.1, on the reverse strand, counting down.
GGGTGGGGGAATGGCAATGGGGTGGGGCTGGGGAGGGAGGGGCTGGGTGTGGGGCTGGGAAGGGAGGGGTGCCAGGGAGAGAGGGACTGGGTGGGGGGTGCCCAGGAGGGGGTCCTGGGGGGGAAGGGGCCTGGGGGGAAGGGCCTGGGGCACCCTGCACGCCCTCATGGGCGCTTGTGCTCCCTCCCCACAGGTGGTCCATGTGCTCAATGCCATGCTGCTGCAGAGGATCATCCAACTTGGGGACCTGGACACAACCATTGCCAGATTTGCTGCCATGGGGATCCCGAATGGGACCCACATCCCCATCTGTACCCCGGACCACAGCAGGGGAAGATACAGCAACCACAGGGGCTACCACTCTGTGGTTCTGCAGGCCACGGTGAACAGCCAGGGCCACTTCCAGGATGCCTGTGTGGGCTGGCCTGGTTGCACACACGACATCCGTGTCTTCTGGAACTCGGGCCTGTGCCACCGGCTGGAGGCAGGGACCTACATCCCCCAGAAGGATCTCCCTCTGGTGGACACCATCGTGCCACTCTGCCTTGTGGCGGACACAGCCTACCCCCTCCAACTCTGACTCATGCGCCCGTACACCGGCCACCTCAACTCCAGCCAGGAGCAGTTCAACGCCCGCCTGAACCACGCCCGCCAGGTGGTGAAGAGGACCTTCGGCCACCTGAAGGGCCGCTGGTGGTGCCTCCTTGCCCACCTGGACATCAGCCTCCAGAACATCCCCCGGGTTGTGGGCGCATGCTGCACGCTGCACAACATTGTCAAGAGCAAGGGGGAGGCCTTCATCCAGGGGTGGGCAGTCGATGCTGGCGCAGGCTTCCCCTAGCCAGATGCCGCATGCAGTCGCCAGGCCCACTGCGAGGGGGTATGAGTCTGTGAGGCCCTGAGGGCCCATTTTGATCAGGGAGACCCCTGAGCACCTCCCTGGCCTTCCCCGGAGGGGCCCCCACACACCGCCCACACTGTCTGCACACTGCCCCCACTGCCCACACACCATCCCCCCAACAAGCACACGTCTCAGGTTCTTTGGAAAATAAAACTGTGAATTATTGAAAACTGGGAACTGTGTTATGTGCACAACCAAAACTGCAACCAATATACAAAGGAGGACAACTATATACAAGGGGAACAGCTATACACAAGTGGGCAACTATATACAAATGGGGCCCAGCAGATGGCTCGGCCATCAGCCCATCAGTCTGGTGTGGGTGAAGAGGGGCGCAACCTCTGGCGGGTACAGGTTGTGACCCTCCCCCTTTTCCGTGGTCCCCGGCGTGGCTGGCTGGGGGCCAGGAGGACTGGCAGGTATGGCTGGGATGCCTCCACTGGCTGGTCTTCAGCCCCAGTGGGCTCCGGTCCTGGGGGACTGGCAGATGGCATGGCGGGTGGCGCAGCAGGTGGGGCAGCAGGCAGCATGGCAGGTGGGGCAGCAGGCAGCGCAGCAGGTGGGGCGATAGGCGGCGAGACAGGTGGTGTGGCAGGTGGCGAGGCAGGCAGCAGTGCAGGGCGTGAGGCATGTGTGGCAGCAGGGGGGCAGCGGGTGGAGCAGCGGGTATGGCGGCATGGGGGGGTGGGAGCCAGGTGACAGCCTTCCGGATTGACCTGATTATGTTCCAGAATACCCCCATGAATTCATGCCATGACACCCAGCGCTGGGTGGACTCCTCCCAGTTGAACCAGAGTCTCTCCTCGGCCACCTCCATTTGCCACCGGAGAGCCGCCAGGAGCTGGGAGTCCACGGGGGCCATCCCCTGGGTCTGTCAGTGGCATGACTGTCCTGCTGGCTTTGGGGGTGTCCCCAGGCGCTGGCGGTAGCTGACCTCCAGTGGGCTCTCAGGGACCACGGAGGGTGCCTGGCTACCTGGGGCCTTGGATGGTGCAGCTGCAGAGAGGGAGAGAGGGAGGGGAAGGCTGTTAGTACTGTGCCCTGGCCAGTGGCCCGTTCCCCCTGTCCCCCTTTGGGTGCTGGGTCTCCGTCCCCGTCGGTGGATGTGATGTCCCTGTTGGTGTCCCCACTGCATGGTCCCCCCACCCCGCCGGGGATAGGGCACAGTGCTGTCCATGGGTGCGGGTGCTGACAGGCACTGATGGCTATGCCGCCATCCTGGGACCATGCTGTGGCTGGGCAGTTGTGGGTCAGGGTTCCCTGGGGGTGTGTGGGGCTCTCAGTCATGTCTGGTGCCCCTGCCCCATGGCCTGGGGGTATGTGCCCTGTGAGGTATGTACCTGACCGTCCATTGCTGTGGTCAGGGGAACCCTGGTGGGCGGATGCCTGGCTGGTTCTCTGGGAGGGAAGGTCTATGAGGAGCACCCCCCCTCCTCGCTGCTGGACCCCTCCTCCGCCATCCCGAGGGGGGGCTCCTCTGGTGGGCCCCAGTGTGCGGGGCTGGCCTCCGGGCCAGATGCCAGCTCCGAGGCCTGCTGGGGCTCGTCAGCCATGGTGTCAAAGGTGGCCGGTGGGAGGTGGTGTCCCGGGGGCCCAGGATGGCCCTGAGCTCCCTGTAGTAGGGGCACGTGGCAGGGGCAGCCCCAGATCGGCTGGACGAGTTCCGGGCCCGGGAGTAACCCTGCTGCAGCTCCTTCATCTTGCTCTGGACGTGACCCAGAGTATATGCAGGGTGACTGGGCATCCAGGCCTTCGGGCAGTCAGATGAACGCTTCCGCGTTCTGCTGCTTGCTCCCCACCACATGGAGCACCTCCTCCTCACCCCAGAGCCCCAGCAGGTCTTGGAGTTCAGCCTCCGACCAGGAGGGGCCCCGCCTCATTTTGGCCCCCCATTTGGCTGTTGGGGGTGCCTGGGTCCCCTTGGAGGGGAGCCGTGGGGGCGCTCTGGAGGCTGGCTGGATGCTATGGTGCCGGGTCGTCGGGTCAGGGTCCATAGAGGGCGTGCAGGGCTAGCATGTGCATGTACTGCTGCCTGAACGCTCTCAGCTTCCTGCCACAGGAAATCCGGGTCTGTGGTGCTTTAGGGGGCTGCTGCGTGTAGGGACCATAAAGCCCCACAGGGGCTGGACAGAGCGTCTCAACCCCTCAGCTGACTGCCACTATGGAGGACCCCGCTATTTTGAAGTAGCGGGACACAGATCGTCTATACATGCCCTACTTCGATGTCCTGGAAGAGCTGAACATGATCGATATTGAAACCATTATCATTTATCAACAACTTTGTTGGACTGGTCACATGGTTTGAATGTCAACTCAGAGCATCTCAAACCAGATTCTGTTTTCTGAATTGGAGGAAGGACAGAGGAGCATTGGCACACATGAAAAAGTGTAGCATTGGTGTCGACACTTATGAGAACCTTGCCCGAGACTGTCCCCAGTGGAGAACAATAATCCATGAGGGGGTGGCACAATTTAAGAGGTCCCACCACAGTGCAGACAAGGAGAGGAGGAGAAGAAAAAGAGTGTCACAAACTGCCCCTGTGGCCCTCCGAAAGCTACTAACACCTGCCTCTTCTGTGATAAGATCTGCGGCTCCAGAATTGGGCTGATCAGCCATCAGTGGACTCACAAATAGGAGGGTGACATGAAGACGTCCTACTCATTATCAATTGACCACCAAGAAGAAAAAAAAAGAACTAGACAGTGTTGCCCTACACACTACAAGCTATGTTCCTCAGTATGAACCTATACAGCAAGATGCTAAGCCATTGAGTTCCACAGGATTTTTCTGGATCAGGCCCTCAATAAACTAATGAGCCAGGGTATTCCAGGGTCTAGTCTAGGTGTGCCCAGAAACCTACATCAAGAATCTCTTTAATGTTGTCCACTGCTGAGTCCTGTGTCTTCCTTATTGCAAGAAACACTACACAGACAAAATTAAACAGATAAAATTTACTAGGACCATAAAAGAAGCTTGTCCTGAGAGACAAGGTGGGTGAGGTAATATCAGTCATTGGACCAAAAGAAGTAGTTACAATAAAAGATATTACTTCATTCACCTTGTCTTGTTATATCCTGGGACCAACCTGACTACAACAAACATTGCAAGTAAGGTCCTCCTGAGGCACTGAGCCTGCTGCCATATTGAAAGAGGAACATGAAGTCAGTAAAGTCTCTCTAGCTGAAGCTCTCAACCTGCTGTGAAGGATTACTAGTGCCGGTGGACTTCTTTCCTCCCTTCTCCCACACAGCGACTGTATGTGATCTCCCTGGAAATCAGTCTGGCTGGCAAGCACAAGCTGAAATATCTGAATGCCAACTATGTAGGGCTCTGCCTGTGTCACTTCTGCAGAACACACTAAATGCCAGTTGTTATGCTCAGGGTAGGCTGGCAGGGAGAAACCACCAGAGTAAAAAGTCCGTAGCATAATTTTTACATATATATATATGTGTGTATATATATATATATATATATATATATATATATATATATATATATATATATAATCTGCCCTGATTTTTTCCTCTTTAGTTTAAAATTCATCATTTACTTTAATCAAACTCACATAAGAGTCAAAAATGTGGTGAATTTCCTTTATGCATAAATATGATTTTTTAAAAAAAAACTGAGGATGGGTGAAGGATGTAAGTGTGCTTGCCAAGCAGGTTTTCCCAAATTCTCCTAACTCTACATTATGTGGCTCTCAGTCTGGATCATGTTCCAGGCTTGAATTCCAAACAACCTGGAAGGAATCCTAAACTACTGTGGGTACAGGCATTTCAAAGCTCCGGCTCCAGATATGAGGCAGAAAATTTCAAGGAGACAATTAGGCATTCAGAATTAGGCCATGCTCTGAGATCTACAGTGGTGTGAATGACTCAAAGGCTTCCACATCCATGCTACCTAATATGGCGAGTCTGTTCAAATCCTCAAAGCATTTCCAGTAGCACAAAATGAGTAGCATTTTTAGAGGGAGGTAAGTGATGTACTGTACACAGACTTGTTTGTATGTACATATATCTGTACAGAGTACAAATAGGTTTCTGAATGTCTTGACTCAGTCCTTCCTTCTAATGCCAAATATTTTATAAAGATAGTGCTGAGTCCACTTTCTCTTCCCAGTGATTGAATAGCATGTGGCAAATCTCTGAAAAGGGGTTTATCACAGAACAACCAATGGCTAGAATGTTTTGCCTCCAGAGGTGCTAGCAGATGCAACCTTACTGCAAGCCAAGAATAAGCAGACTATTGTCTGGACAACAATTGTACATTGGTGCATGGGATTAGGTTATTGGATGTCAGAGTTTCAGTTCTTCACTCATAGTGAATATTGATAAAGTGCTTCAGTATATAGCAGTAATATGACAATACCGTAACTACGCCTTGATTTTCTAGAAGATCTAAAGCTGCTTTCCAAAGTGCCATGTAGAGTTCAAATTTTATGGTGCAAAATAGTCACTATTCTTCACTAAATGAGAGACTGAAGTCTAGAAGCAAAAGGAAAAGAATAATTTTTCCTTTCAAAATTATGGGAGAGGTTTGTTTAGGTGGATGCAATAAATGAACCTGAATTTGGCCAACTCACCAGAGTTAATCCCTCTGGGTTTATGGAAAATGCAGTGGAATCTCTTAATGACAGTGGACCAAATTCTGCTCTCAGAAACACTGTCATAAATTTTTACTAATCCATTAAGTCCAGTGACTGACTCAGGACAATCACTCAAGCTTGTATTTAAGATCAAACTCAGGCACCAAGAGGTCTTTGGTTTTATATCTCTTCTGAAAGACTAAAAGCAGCAGCACTGCACTCACTACACAAACGCATTTGTCTGTTACTGATTCATAAGGAAGAATGACACTCAGGCTGTGGCCATACTAACTCCTCCTTTTGGAGTGCTACGGTAATGTGGCACTTTGGAATATGCCGATGAGGTGCTTCCCATGAATATGCAGCACCTCATTAGCATAATGACAGCAAACTGTGCTTCGAAACTGCCCGTTTAGAAATACATGCCACCCGTGTAGCTGGGGACCTTTCGAAATGGCCCCTTGCTTTCGAAAGCCCCTTCTTCCCATTTGGTTTTGGGAAGAAGGGGCATTTAAAATCAAGGGGGTTGTTTCAAAAGGCCCCCACCACCTACACAGGTGGGTGTGTTTTGAAACCTGCAGTTTGAAACGTGCGCAGCCTCCATTATGCAAATGTGGTGCTGCATATTCATGGCAGTGCCTCATTAGCATATTCCAAAGTGCCACATTACCATAGCCCCTCCAAAAGATTGGGCTTGTGTGGCCACAGCCTTAGTGAATCATTACTGCTTTTGTCCTAATGCATTTCTGATACTTTTGAAAGTCTCATACTGAAGAACTCAAACTGCTTAACTTATAAAATCTGACAAGATCACAGGCTGAGACCCTTTGGCTTCAGACCACTATGTTTTGCTGGAGAGGTCTATGTACTATTCATCTTAAAACTCATCTTAAACATAAGCACAATTACCAGACCACGGTTAATAACTTCCACTGAAATACATATTACACACAACTAGAACCTCTTTCAATTTTCATTTATCATTCCAAATTATAACTACCTCTACAATTGGATCCATTACAATATAGTTTGATAAGTAGCAAAATGCAGCAAATAGGCTCCTATCCTACAGGAAGGTGAAGCGAAGTGGTTGGCATTACGGAAGCCCCCAACTGAGGAAGGGGTACTATGGCTTTGTAAAAACAGAGCTGGGGAGGTGCTGCTTTACAAAGCATGATCTTCAGAGGACTGAATGGAGTCTCAATTAAAAATTGGCTGCTGCTGGTTCAACTAGAACTAACTTGCCCTCCATACACTGAATCCCCCTCTCTTTAAGGTAGGTCCTCCAGACAGGAGTTGGCAAAATCTGTCTGGTATCTCTTCAGGCATTGTGTTGCAACAGAAGAAGGGACAGCAGCTGTGCTTACTGTGCCCAGCATCTTTGGGTTTGGTGGAGCAAGGGAGGAGATATGTCAAATATGAGGGGGTTTTCTATAACAAGGAGTATGTGCCGGAAGGATTCCAGCTGTGGCATAGCTCCAAATTCATTCTCTCACTCATTTGGGGCCCCACTATAATTTGTCAAGTTGTGATCATGTGGTGGTTTAAGTGTAACCTGAACCAGGCACAGCAGTGACTAGCTAGATGAGTGACTTGCAACCAAGACCGTCAAGAAAAGTGGTCTTCGCACAGGCAGCAGACTGACAATGGCTATAGAAAAAAAGATACCAAACACTGTAAGAAATAAGAGGGAGCATCTTCAAAAGCAGCACTGAGGGAAATAGCAGAGAAATGCATGCTAGCTGTGGTAGTGGCATTGAATGTTGTGCATACTGTAGCTAGTCCAGGGATGTACTTTGTGAGTTTGATTCCCACTAGGCATGATGATTTTCTTGACAACTTTTATGTGGCACCTATGTCATGTGTGGACAGTAATTTTTGCAGAGGGGCTACTCGACAAATTTTGTTACTGGTCATGAGCTGCTTCTGGGCCCCTCAGCAGAAGCAGGACTTCTGGCAGAAGGGGTGAGAGCTGCAGAGAGAGACAAAGAGAGGGTGTGAGTGTAAAAGAGAAACACTGGCTACATCTACACTAGCCCAAATCTTTGAAATGGCCATGCAAATGGCCATTTCAAAGATTACTAATGAGGCGCTGACATGCATATTCAGTGCCTCGTTAGCATGCCAGCAGCTGCAGCTATTCAAAATTGCTGCTTTTCACTGCCACGCAGCTCATCCAGACTGGGCTCCTTTTCAAAGAACCCCGGGAACTTCGAAATCCCCTTATTCCTATCTGCTGGAATTTTGAAGAGCCGCAGTTACTGGCAATTTCAAAGAGCCGCATCTGCCGGCATGGTAATGAGGCGCTGAATATGCATTTCAGTGCCTCATTAGTAATCTTTGAAATGGCCATTTGCATGGCCATTTCGAAGATTTGGGCTAGTGTAGACACGGCCCCAGTGTTTGAAAGACAGACTTTGTGACAGAAATTGAGTGTGCGCTGCTGGACATATCTGACAATGACTATGTGTGTGTGTGGGGCACAGAATGTTTGTGTTGGCCTCTGCTGGGTAAGTTTCTGAGAGAAGCTACACTCTGTCTCTTTAAGGGAAATCTCTCCTGCTCTTTTGTCATACCCCCGCCCCGCCCTTTGCCCCGCCCTCCTGAGTGAGTCACTTACCATCCATGCTTCAGACTGGAGCAGCTGCACTGTGGTCTCCCTCTCCCCTGCTCTGCAGAGATGAGATACAAGGGCAGGGGAACACTTGGACTTCAGCTCCATCCTCTCCCCTCCACCCATTCCCTCCTGCACAGATAGCAGAGCAGCTTGGCTGCAGGCAGACTGGCAGGGGTGGTGGTGGGGAGAGTGGCTGAATACAGGCTGCTGGCTGTAAGTATGCATGCTCAGGTAATCAGCTGGGTGGGCCAGACAGAAATGCTTGGCAGGCTGGATCTGGCCTTGGACATTATTTTACCCACCCCAACCTATGTGTTGCAGAAGCTGGTGTCCAGTTTACAGCATAGTCTCACTTCCAGCTGTTTTTCTTCCTGGCAGCCTGTTGGGATGGTGGTTGTGTGGTGTACAGTGTCACCCGTTATCCACGGGCCTTTACTAGTAGAAGCACTTGGGATGTTTTTGGGATCCTTTCACGGACATAACCTTGATCTAAATCTGTGGTTCTTAACCTTTACTGAAGCCTGCACCCTTTGGTTCTCAAAATATGTTCTTGCACCCCTTATCAAAAATCAAGTATATTCTCGCACTCCTTATCAAAAATCAAAAATGGAGCTGGGGCAGCTTATACACATTTAAATGCATATTAAATATATGTAAAATAGTTTTATGTTATCACTCACCACAAATAATAGTACAGTAGGCATACAAAAATATGCAAGCACTATCCAGAGATGTTGCAGAGTTTTGCTGTGGAAGTAAACTGTAACCGATGTGCTGACAATTAGTGGTTAACTGAATACAAACAAATTTTTTGTTTGTATATTACAGTAATCATTAAAAAATGTATAATGTTAATAAATGCATAGGTCTGATGAAGCAAAGTAGTTCTACTTTCGTGCCTGTGCTTAATTTGTGTTTTCAATGATTTACCTTCTGAAAAAATCTGGTATGTCTCACACCCCCAGAAAGGGCATCATGTACCCCCAGGGAATGCGTGCACCCCAGGTTAAGAACCGCTATCTAAATGGTGAATGTCTTTGACAGCCTGCTTTGGAATGCAGTAAATGACGTGGGGTTTGGATGATGCTACAGTAGTGGTTGCATGGTATGCAGTGCTCCTGCTTCTTTCCAATCCTGCTATCTGAGTATCCTACGTAGCCTTCTGATGGCAGCTGTGATTAAAATTCATCATAGGGCTGAGAAAACAAGACTGCAGTGGAGCCAAGCTGGGAACAAGCAGGCATAAGAACAGCTGTGGGGAAATGCACCTTACAGCCACTGAACTGTTGCTGTTACTGGCTTAGGAGCTGGTTGGTTCAGTCTTCCTAGCAATCAGGCATGGAAGCCTATCAGGTAGTTGGCTTTGTTGCAGGTCCTGATTCTTGACAGGTACCTTCTTTTGTACCACTTGTCGTATATTTCCTTAACCACCTTGTCCTATATTGCCTTTTTTCCTCAACACTCCTCCTGTTTCCATAAAGAATCGCATCATTGCTTACATGCTGCCCACCACACTAAGGCTACTTAGGCTTCTTATGCACATTTACAGGACACTTGATATCTCATCTCACCTGCCTCCCTCCTCATAACACCATGTAGTTTTCCAGAATACTGTGTGCACATGCTGTAGTTAACATACTGGTCCTTAAGGCCAGCAAGTTCCAGAATACTCAGCCAAATTGCCCTCTTTGCATGTAAATGGCCATAAAATGAGTTGCAAACTTGGAGTGAGCTACACTCAATTTGCAAAAAAGCATTTCCATCTCAGTGGGATATCATGGGCATTATTAGTAACAGACCAATTTAAAGATTTAAAAACAAAAGATGACTTGTAATGTTTTAGTATCCCCCATCACCAATGTCTAAACTAAAGAAAGAGTGACTGGTTATTTAATTACATGTGAGAAAATAAGAACCTGCATGTTCCAGAAAGACAGCATTTATGATACGGCTATTTCTCCTTTCCACTATTTCATAGTACCTTTTGGAATGCATCAGAATTGTGGTTTTTAAATTATTATTATGTGAATTCCAGCTGTTGATCATGTGTTTCCAGCTAAGATACACACACACAGGAACAAAACAAAACTCTGAACAATAAAACAAACAGATGTGTTCAAGAGCTACAGTAACAACTTAAACCAATTTCAAACTTCACTATTTAATTCTCTCAAAACTCACAAAGCTTAGCTGCCAGTTGACCATTCATCACACATTAACACAATTAGCCAGGGTGTGCAAGGAGAGTAGGAAAGTTTATGGGCCTTTCTGATATGTGACTTGTTTCGAATGCAAGAAATCAGAATAGCATTCCATAGCTGGACAGAGCTGGAGAGCTACTAACTACACCTTTGGTTTCCAATAAAAGTGATCAGCTAAATAAGGGGTAGAAATTTGTACCAGGCCAGGGGAGTGCAAAGAAACAGCCATATATTTTAAATCTACCCTTCTAAACTGCACCCACTCCCATTCAGTGCTATGGCAAAGACGAACAAGGATATTTTATTAGTGACTGAGCAAAATTATATACACTTTGATCCTCTCTAGTCTGGCACTCTCTCATCCAGCACCACATGTAAACCAGCAGGATTTTAGTTAACCAGATAACCAATTATCATGGATGTGGCCAAGTTTTCTTGGTCCCATAAAGTTCATTTACAGCCACCAGCTCTGACTCTCAGTGTTCTGTGCTGTTATGTGGCTGTAATTTACTCCTATATGTCTTCTAAGAGACCTGTAAGCAGCAGAAGTGTTGGTAATGCTACTGGACAATATTGACCTCCCATGGTTTGGCAAATTCTCTCATTTGGCACCAGTCAGGTTCCGAGGGTGCAGGACTAGAGAGGTTCAACCTCTATCTGCATTTTCTGGAATGGAGGAGAGGTTGTTCATTGATTGGGTGTTTCTGAATTCGTCTACGAGCCTGATGTTCCCACCCTTACTCATGATGAGCAATAGTCCCATGGAAGCCTCTTTGAAATTAGTGAGTAGAGTGGCACAACCTCCCTCCTCAAGTTTCTCTGGGTAGCGTTCCTATTTGATGTTTGAATTGATTACGTAGCGATTTAAGCCCCTTTCACATGGTCTTGTAAACCTTTAGGCTGTTTTTGTTTGTTTTGATTTGCTTACATGTGCCATATGCACATTAACTCCAATGTAAAGCTTGTAATAAATCAGTGAATGCCTGTCACAGGTTAGTTGTTGTTTTGGCGAGCTGGGACCATAGTTTGTCCTGTAATAACCCAGTAATGGACAGTATAGCCACAGACCACACTGTAATGTATATTGTAGGGAAATATGGTAATAGTCTGAAATGGCAATTTTCCTAAATAAATAGCACATCAACTTACTTAAACGTAATCATAAATGGGACAAATTGGACCCATGTGCAAAAAGAAATCTGAGCAGAATGCAGGAGTTAAAGAACCCATTGTTTTCTAGCCTGACCCTGGGTAGAGAAAGCCTTGTGTCAGGTTACATCTGTTAAAATGATTCTAATGCCAACTCAGGATTTTAATTATAATATATAAAACATTTAATAAGAAGACATTCTGGGCTCACTAAGCCTTTAAAAAGCTCAATGTGGGTGGAGTGGGTAGAATGGTATTCCATGTGCCCCGGAGAGAGTGCCAGCATATAATGATTGAATGTTTTCCTGTAATAAATTGAAAAAATCTGGTTTGTAAGAATGGATCCAAATCACTTGGCATTAGAAAGGTAATTTGTTACCTAGCTTCCTCTTGGAAACTAACTGATTCCAAGTTTGCTGGAACTTAGCAGGGGCTATAATGTCCAAAAAGAGAAAGAAAGGAACAATCAGGACATTTGTGGCTACGATCTGTTTTTTTAAAAGAGAGAGAATAAAAAAGGTATTTGTTTCATTTTCTATTTTTTTTAAAGTTCTTACTTATGGCTCCAAACAAGAGGTGCAGCAGCCAAAAAGAAAAAAAAAAAAAAAAAGGTTACTCAGGACAAAAGCCAGATCTATAGCCACCTTCTTTGTACCTTTCCAAATCTCAAGCCTGCTTAATTATGATTAATTGCCACATGGATAATCAGATACAGTTTCAAAAGGTTGGAGATGACAGTCCAAGGACACAAGGGAAGAAGGCAGGTTCGCCTTTGTTTCAAGTAAAAAAAAATATCAGGTCCCTTCCTCAGCCCATAACCTTTTCTTATTCTAACAATTCCAAACGGAATTAATACCATCGGTATATTGTTCCTGCTCCTGGGAATTGAACTTCAACTGTACAATTTCTGCAGCTGTCAGTTTTTTCAGACCTCCTGTCAATAAAGCAATGTTGGGGTGCCCTTCTTCTTGAATGAAAGCAGTTTCAAGTTTCTGCTTTATGTCTGTGCTTTCTGGGTGGTGTGACATGATGAGAAAGTACAAAAAATAATAACAGCGGTTAAAAAGCTTCCACTCTTGCCTTAACTGGATCAAATGTAATAGACTTCAGTCTTTTCTCTTTATTTCCTTTGCTTGTTTTAGAAAACACTGTGAAAAGTGCAGATTTTGTCTTGCCAGCTCTTTCCTCCATTTAAAATCCCTTTGGCTAAGTCAAGGATCACAGTATGTCATTTCCAGCCTAACAGAAGTGTTGGGCCTCGTTCAGCTCCTATTACTAGGAGGCAAATCCCTAGGTTCCAGGCGCCAATGTTTCTGCTTTTGGCTCCTTTCCCGGTATTGTTTCCTTCATTACATTCCAGAGTGCCTCTCAGCCAGTTAATGTTTGCACTGGGAGGTCCAAATATCCAGCAATCAGCACTGAACTTTTCTCTTTTGTTGAGAATTGCAGGTTTCAAATGCAATCACTAGCTTTAAAGAAAAACTTACAGGTGAACACAGAAAAGCACTAATTTCTATTGCATTCACAAACAGTCATATTTGTTTTAATTTCACCATGCGCACTTGTAAAATAGTTTTAGAAGTGTTCTGTCTTTTAAAGACTTTATCGTGGCTACTATTGTTTTACCAGTTTCTGAGTAATATTTTTTCTCCCGAAATGCTATATATATATTTCAGCCTAAGAATTGTTACAATCCTATATTATATGCAGCTGTTACTATTGATAGTACTATAGCATATGCTCTTTCATTTAAAAAAACAGCAATACAAAAGTGGATCAACTAATCTGAATCAAGTTAAAGGCCTTGACACCTAAGGGCTCAGTTCTGTCACCCACATGCACACGGAATAACCCGTTACTCCTTGTCACAGATTTGGGCCTGAAATCTACAGCCGTATAATTTATTTATCATGTTTTAGTTTTCTCAATATTATTTAGAGTACAGTCCTTGAGATTCATCATCACGGACTAAAGTATTTGACTACACTGGAAAATCACTATTGTGAATTTCAACCAATTTACCCACATACCAAAGGCATTTAGGCACCTAATTCTAATAGAAGAAAATCATTTAAATTCCTTTCAGGATCTGGGCCATAATGACTGGGATGCATGCTTATAATTCTGTAAGAAGCTCACCTGGTCTCAATCCTGAAATTACTGGGCAGTTCCTGTAAAATGCTGAGCACACTCATTGCCCAATGATTTCCAAATCAGTAGTCCTGGATGTCTCAAATTGGGCATTCAGGTGTAGAAGCATCCACAATGAGGAGTCACTTTTTTAAATATAGACCTCTTGCTCCTTCCATGAAACTTCCAGTAAAAACAATGGGGAAGCTTTGGGTGTATAGCTAAAGGATAGGGCCCATATACGAAGAAGCTAAGAAAACATGAAATGTAGCCTTAGCCTATTAATTTTCACTGTACTAACCCTTTAAACTAAGGGCTACTCTCACCACAACTCATTTTCTTTGGAGTTTGCTACAAAGCTTCAGAAAGGGTATTCTATGAAATTTCCCTGTCTCAGCAACCATGGGACAGACGGTTGGTTAAGTAACAAAACAAACAAACAAATAAATCAACCAACCAAAAAAAAAAAAAGAAAGAAAGAAAGAAAGAAGAGTCCACCACCCTTCTGTATGGAACAGAATAGCGTAAGTTGGAAATTCATAAGCATGTATCATATGACTGGTGTCATTGCATCCTTTGGGTGCTAGCTCACAGTTATTACATGAGGTTCATGGAAATGAAAATGCTCAAAGTGAATACTATTAATGCAGCGTAAATAAAAATCCTACTAAAGGAGATAAACCAAATGATGGAACACAAGGGATTCCAGGTTGCAATATACTTTCATTTGTTAAGATTACATGCATGTTACAGGTTACTGATTATGAGGCTAACAGTAAGCAGAAACAAGATAATTTCTTGGCGATGATCTGCTACCCTGCTGCAAATAATCACAAGCATGATTTTTTGGCATAACAAATTGCTGGTGATAATTTTTATGGCATTTTTTTGGTAGCAATAAAGCAACACGATGCTCTGCTGTACTGTTTCTGCTACAGGTTAAACCTCTCTAATCAGGAATGCTCTTGTCCGGCAAACTCCATAATCCAGCATGATTTTAGTTAGCCAGAAGACTACTTATCATGGGTGCTGCCAAATTTCCCATGGTCCCATAAAGTTTGTTTACTGCCACCAGTCCTGGCTCTCAGTGTTCTGTGATGTTATTTATCTCTAATTTAGCCCTAAATGTCATCTAAGAGCCTCAAAAGCCGTGTAAGTGTTGGTAAAGTATTGACCTCCTGTCATCTGGCAAATTCTCTCATCCAACACTGGTCAGATCCCGAGGGTGCTGGACAAGAGAGGTTCAACCTGTAGTTCAGAGGTATTGCTTTCAATGTATATCCTTTTACAAGACAGGCCAAACATAACATGCTTGTTATATCTACACTACCCATTGCTTACCCTCTTTCACATTTTGCCAGAAAGTAGAGTGCTCTAGTTCAGTACATTTAGGTGTAAAAAGCACAGGTAACAAACTGGTACTGGTAAAAAGTTGAAGGAGAAAAAGAACCACCCTTTAACTAGTTAATTATCCGTGTGGGCATAGTGATCACTAAATTGTTTTAAGTTTTGTTGTCGTTAGTAACTTCACACTCATAGTCCCAAACCTTCCATCTTTATCCTTACCAGTTTCTCCATTCAAAATTATAATAAAAAATAAAAGCAATGTGTTCATAATATTTCCTCCAATTCCAAAAGCAAGAACAAAAACAAAGAGCTAGCAGATGCTGATTTCCTCACTTAACTGCACATATTTTATAGTATTTGTCTGATTTTTTCCCAAGACACCAACCTGACCTCCCTTTCTCTCCAGTGTCTCCAAACTGCAGTCAGACATTGCTAATCATGTAAGATGCAGCCCATGAAAACAGGCTGAAACTAACTGAAATATAGTCTTTGATTTAATGCCTTCACATGCTCTCTGTACTCAAGTTGTGTCTTTGCTAAATGGAATGCATTTTCATTGGCAAAAACTATAGCAAAATTATAGCTAGGAAGATTAGGTGTTTTTCACTATTTCACTAAAGCAGAAAAAATAAAATTAATAGAGATTTCAGTACAGAGTATGCACAACACTGCAGTGCTTTTCCAAACACTTATGGAGGAAATCAAATAGGAATATAATGATAATACTTTAAATTTCCCTCTAGAGAGCTCAAAGTGCTTTGCAAACTTTCATGAATTTGGCCCCACAAAATTCCTGTGAGGTAGGCTATTATTTATCCCAAATGTCCTCAGCTGTTTCTTAGTGTGGATATTGTAGCATGGAGATTGTCTTGAGAAAGCATTCTCTTCCATTCATGGAAGTCTGACATCTCTGCTGTAACTAAAACAATTATCTTTATAGATGAGTGTTGAATGCACACTTAGATGTCTTTTAATGCAATTTTGTAGGGGGAAATAACCAGGAGGATCCAGGATCATATAACTGCATAGCTTTTCCTGGATCACAACCTTGGGCTTCACAGTGATCAATGCTCATTATTTAGCCATATTTACAGACTCACCCAGGTCACATAGAAAAACTGAGGCAGAGCTTGGGAAAGAGTTTGGTTTTGTCAACTACAATGAGCAAAGGAGGCATTTGTTGGTATCAATTTTTATCTCATCCATATAAAGAAAAATAAAACAAAAAAAAAGAGAGAGGAAGAAAGAGAATGAAATCCCAAAGTGATTCATTATAAAGCTCAAAGATGAAGACCATAATCAGCACCTTCACTTCTCTAGCACAGTGGAACTTCTCATAAACAAACTAGAGAAATAGGATCTAGCTGAAGCTACTGTAAGATGGGCACATTTTTGTCTGGAAAACTGTTAACAAAGTATAGTTTTCAGTGGTGGCCAGACAGGCTGGAAAGGCATATCAAGTGGGTCAGAGATCAGTTCTGGGTCTAGTTCTGTTCAATGATTTAGGCTGCTGCTACACTACCATGGTCCCATTGGACAGACCATGGTAATGAGGCAATTCCAATCAAGCTAATGAGGCACTGACACTCATATTCAGTCCCTCATTAGCATACAGGCAGCTGCAAGAACAAACTTCAATTTTCAGATTGACAGTGAAGATCGGGGCAGCTTCGAAATAAGTGCCCCACTTTGACATTTCCCTACTCCCACAGAACTAGAATGGAGTAAGGGAATGTCAAAGTGGGGCACTTATTCTGAAGCTGTCCCCATCTTCACTGTCAATCTGAAAATCGAAGTTTGTTCACGTGGCTGCCATTATGCTAATGAGGTGCTGAATATGCATGTCAGCACCTCATTAGCTCCAACGGGGCCATAGCAGTGTAGCAGCAGCCCTACATGGTTTAGAAAATATGCATACCAAGTCTGTGGCTGATAAGTTGGGAGCAGCTGCAGAGCCTTTGGAGGAGTAGATTAATATTCAAAAGTATATGGACAAACTGCACAACTAGTCTGAAATAAACAGTATTAAATCAATAAGGAAAAATTCAACATATTCCATTTGGAAAGGAAAAGTCAGTTGCACATATGGAAAATGGCAAATTACATCCTAGGAACGAGTACAGCAGGAAAGGATCTGTGAGACAGAATACATAAGTTAAAGATGAGTCTACACTCTAATGCTGCTGTAAAAAAACAAACATCATTTTGGGATGTATTAGCAGGAGTGTTGTAAGCGAGACACAAGATGTAATTCTTCTGCTCTACCTCACATTGGTTAGTCTCAGGTACAGTATTGTGTTTCGTTCCGGGTGCAACATTTCAGAAAGATGTGGACAAACTGGAGAAAGTCCAAAGAAGAGCAGCAAAGGATTAAAGGTCTAGAATACATGACCTATTAAGGAAGATTGTAAAATGGATTTTGTTTAGTCTGGAGAAAAGAAGACTGAGGGGGGATATGATAAACAGTTTTAAGTATGTAAAAGATTGTTGCAAGTAAAAAAGGAGAAAAATATCCTTTTTAACCACTGAGGATAGGACAAGAAGCAATGGGCTGAAATTGCAGCAAGTTAAGTATCGAAATAAATTGCAAAGAGGATTGTGGAATCTCTGATGTTGTAGATTTTAAAAAAGTAGGTTACATAAACACCTGTCAGGGATGATTTAAGTAATAAATCAGTTCTGCTGTGAGTGTAGGGGACCGTAGTAGAAGAATCAAGGTTCCTTCCAAAATCCTATAATTCTATGATTCTATGAACTCTCAACAATAAGAATAAAATTCACATTTGTAGGAAACAGAAATTTTTTTAGGGGTGATTCAATATGCTCTAGTAATTCCTTCAGGAATTAAAAACCATGACAAATCTTGTTACATTCCTTTCCAAGTACCATCTCTAATACAAACACATAGAGCATGTAATATATAAATAATAACAAAAAAAACTCTACCAAAACAAGAGATACCACTACACACTTTTCTCTCTCTGGGGGCTAGTTGGTATGTCTAAACAGCAAAGCTATTTTGAAATAACAGCCTTTATTTCACAATAACTTTGCTAGCATCTACACAACATAACTGCTAGTTCAAAACCATTTCAGATCAGCAGTTGCCATGTTCAAAATAGGTAAACCTCATTCCATTACAAATATCACCTATTTTAATCTATTTCAAAATAGCTATTTCGAATTAGGGGCTGCATAGACAGGGAATAGAGCCTATTTCGAAATAAGCCATTGCGTGTCCAATGGCTGTATTTCAAAATAGTCTCTATGACTACATCGACACCAGAGAGTTTTGTTGACAAAACTCGTGGAGCATCTACACACAAAACATATTTTGTCTACAGAAACTATCAACAAAAAAGCCATGTAGACACTCCAGGGGGTGTCCTTTCGTTGGCAGAACAAGTCAAAGGACAGATGCTACATAGCCAACACTAGCAAGTTCTTTTAAAAGAATTTTCGAAAGAAGGGGGCTCTTTCAAAAGATTCCACAGAGCACCTACATACAAAAAGTGTTCTTTCAAAAGTCAATCGAAATAACATGGCACTTCTTTCAAAAGCACTCTTCCTTTCCATCTCAGGAAGGCTGCTTCTACCTATGCAACCTCCCTTCGTGGGTGCCATGGTAATGAGGCAATTTGAAGCAGGCTAATGAGGTGCTAACATTCATATTCAGTGCCTTATTAGCATAATGGCAGCCACACAAATTTCAAAGTGCAAACTTCGAATTGCAGATTGACATTGTAGATGGAGGCAGCTTCAAAATAAGTGCCCCACTTTGACATTCCCGTAATGCTACAAAACTAGATAGGAGTAAGGGAATGTCAAAGTGGGGCTAGAAATGTATGGTGACCCTCCTTGGGAACCCCCTGCTCAAGCATCTGATGAAGCAGGTCTTTGCCCACAAAAGCTTTTGCTCCAAAATATCTGTTAGTCTACAATGTGCAACAGGACTTTTTGTTGTTTTTTCTTTTGAAAGCTTATTTCAAAATAAGCTATTCTGGAATAACTCTTCTGAATAGTTTATTTTGGAACAAGGCTGCTGTGTAGACGTACCCTAAAAGAACAAACATGTGACAGACATGTAGTCACCTTGCTGAAAAGACTGTTGAAAGGCAATTTCAAGAAACCTAGTACAAAAACCTACAAAGAATATAATAGCTCTGCAGCATTTGTCTCCTGAACCAAATGATAGGATGACAGCTGTGAGCCAGTTGACCGATTCCTTGAACCTTTACCCAAAATTCAAAACAAAATAAAACTGAACAACTTAAGGGCCATGTTTTCTGGTTTATGTTTTAATGTTTTGCTTCTCTTTGTTTCCAGGCTCTGTCTAGGATGAGAAATAATACTGGAATTTTGTGAGAAATGTTCTTGTGAGCTTTTCAGGCCAGTTTTAAAAACCCAAATAGCACAGATTGTTTGTATAACCTCCAGAATAAGTCAGAAATTTGGTTTATCTCAGCATTATGATGTTCCTTCAACAATAGTGATATAACTGTAGAACAAAAAATTAGCACTGTAAAAATCATAATTTACATTGCTATAAAATTGAAGCATGACAAATTTCTTTCTTTGGCACTCTATTATTAATGACTAAATAAAATAATAATATCAAGGTTTCTTTCTTGCTCACCATTCATTGTACCTAATAAATGCAAAGTAAAAATGCTGTGAATAGGAGTAATCTTGTTCTGAATCTCTCTGTTGCTTAAGAAAAACTACTTAGCTGTAATATATTTTTTTGTGGCCTGAGACATATGCGTGATTTATTTTTGGTCACCAAAATTATAATTGCTAATGAAGAATTAATAATTTAAAAATAATCCAATGTATTTCTGTCACTTAAAAGTGTACAGTGTGTCCCATAGCCACACACCCATTGAGTGAAAGACCCAATGAAACCACCTGGTCATATGGGGAAAGAACTACTCATAAGCTTGCCACAGTTCAGCCATGACAGCTAACAACCACTTTAAATCTAAAGAATATTACCAGCTTCTATTCTGGCATATATTTGTGTATGCCAAAACTCACAGTTAAAAATATTGTTGATTAAGTATTAACAGCATGTTTGGCATTGTGCAAAACTACAAATATAGAAAAAAGTAAAGCGAAGTAGGGAATCCAGAGGAATGGTCTAACACAGTGTTTCCCAAATGGTGTTCCGTGGAACCTTATGGTTCCAAGAAATGAAAATAAGTGTTCTGGGTGAAAATTCCATTACAACAGCTGAATCCTCTGTGGCTCCCTGCCCTGCCACCACCGAAACAGTAGAACTAAAATTTAATTGGTTGGCAGGTCAATGGGAGGGATCTGGCTGTTAAACCAGCTGAATTTATTTCCATTATTTCAGTGGCTGCTGGGCAGAAAGCCACAGAGAGCCCCTCACTCACCACACTACTCGAGTGGCCACATTCCTCCAGTGAGTATGGCTCGCTTACTCCCACCAGTGGAACACCTCCATTCCACCCTTCCTTCCACTGGGTGTGCACAACAACCCAGTGTAAGCTCCCCAGCTAGCATCACAGATGGGTTAGGCCCAGAGGCTGGTCTGGGGCTGACGTGGGTTAATCTTGAAGATGGGGGACTCGGGGCTGAGGTGGGTTAATCCTGGGGATGGGGGGGGGCGTTGGGGCCGAAAAAGGTTAAGCCTGGGGATAGATGGGCAGGGTTGCAGGATGTGGGGGTAAAGCTTGAGGATAGGGGTACATTTGGGGGCTGAGGGCTGAGGCAAGTAAAGCCTGGAGATGGTGTGCAGGTGTGAAGGCCGAATGGGGTAAAGCCTGAGACAGGGGTTCCACAAAATTCTTTTGAATGTAAAAGGGTTCCATGGCCAAATATAATTGGGAAACACTGCTCTAACAGGACTTTAGCCATGCAAATTAAAATACGTCACATGAGCAGTCTGACTTTGGTTAGTGTTTATGGTCTTCACTTCCCTTAGTGAGGTCCCAAGCGGGAGCTGAAAAAGAAGAGGATAGCCACCTTGTGCATACGGAGATTGTGCAGAAGAAGGCATGAAGATGAGACTAGGGAAGGATGACTGTGATCTGGCTGTGATCTTTTAATTGGCTCTTACCCACAAAAGCTCATAACCTAATAAATGTGATAGACTCTAAAGTGGTACAGGACTCATAAGACTTGGAGATTATTTACATCAGTGTAGCTATATTGATTTCAGTGAGAGTTACTTCTGATATTTACTGATTGATATCAGAACGTTGTTGTCTTCCAAGTTACTTGGAAGTTAGAGATTTTTTTCTCCTTTTGCATTTTAACTATCCATTTATGTCAGATGTAGTGGAATATCTTGAAGAAAATTTCAAATGGGACTACAGATATGAAAATTTCAAACATGAACAATTCTCTGTGGACTATGAAAGTCTTTTTCAATCATTATGTATGGCGCACAGACAGAAGTTTTAGTTTCCAGTAGAAAACTAATATCCAGTGTGTTAAAAAATATAAAGACTATTAGGATTTTCCTTAATGCTGGAGCCATTAATAAAAGTTTTACTCTCCACTAGATGTCACTACAGCTGTGTGAAATGTTTACAACAAACAACACAAAACTTCCTTAATTTTGAGTTTTGTTATAAATTCAGAACTTGGACCAGGGTTTCTTAAAAGGTAGGTTTTTGTTCACAGGCCTTTGAAGGGAACCTACACTGATTAACGGATTGGCATGTTTCTGAGTACAAGGTTGATGAAACTCAGCAGTTTCAGCTAACTTTTGCTTTTAGATTTTGGCTTCATCTGGGGAACCCAAATGGAACTGGAGACAATGTTTGCATAAGCATGGTTATCATTTGGATGGGAGATTATCAAAAGAAGAACTGGATACTGTAGAAAGTGGTTTTGATGACTCAGTTGGTAGCACACTTCTTTCTGAGTCAGCAGTGACTCAATATCTCAAGATAGTGCTGTAGATATTGTGCTGTAAAAACATACCAGTTTTTCAATTTGACATAAAACGAAAATCCTGACAACCTATGGTGATTGAATATTCTGCTTTTTTTTTTCCTTCCAGGCATAGAGGTGTTAACCCTAGTTTCACTGAGTAAAGTCAATTCCTAGTTGGATTAATAGCAAATATTGACTGCCTAAATCCTCCTTGTAGTTCCAATAGACTACAGGAATATTCTTCAATTCTTGTCCAAAATTCAGTGTACTGAGATTATGTGGCCATGCACAGAATATGACAACAGATGTCCTTTCATCAGATTGCTAAATAAATCCTTCAAAATACTGCTATCTTCAGCTCTTAAATTTCACTTACCTCTTTACAGTCTTCCTTCATTGACTTCCTTTGTCACCAGGTGAAGGGACTTAATTACCTGGGTCTCCTTCTGTGCTGCCACTTTTCGAAGGACAGCAGTGGAAAGGACATCCCTCTAGAAGTATGATGGCAGCCATGAAAAGAGCAATTACCAATCTGCCCAACTAATCTGACGTCATTGGGGGGTGTCTGAGTTAAACTGGAGCTGAGTTAAATCTTACTATCCAGGTTGGAAACAAGGAAGGCATATGACAGCTTCTTAGCAGCAGCCCTCCTGTGGCTTGGGGGAGACCTGTAGGAGATGAGACAGTGGTTGGCTAGAAATGTATGGTAACTGAGGCCATCAGCAGAATATAGCCACAGTAACTGAGAAGAGAGGGAGGTGTTTGCAGGAGTCAATATGGAGCTCCTAATCCTTGTCAGAGCAAAACTTTTGCTCCCATTATTACATAATTCCATGTATGCTACATAATTCATTGCAGGTCTGCCATATAACCTTAGGGAATAACAGCAGGGCTTATCTACAGCAGGTTGAGCATACCGTTGCTATGGGATGCTAAAGATCTGCTGTCCTCCCAAGAGGTTGAATTTAGGGATGCCGAGGCAATTCAAAGATACTAAGAACATGTTACATAAGGACAAATTCTATCCCTTTCAGCCATGTATGTACCAGATACATGAAACTTAATTTCTCAATATTTCATCTCTGGGTCTTGTATACAAAGTCTTGTCAAATATCTTTTTAGAAGTCCAATTTTATCAGTATTTTAGATCTTCCTTGGGACCTGTGTAGAATCAGATTTTTCCTGTAGTCTCATTGAAGTCAATAGGACTATTCAGCCAGTGAAGCCTACAGGATTTGGCCCACAGTTTGCAAAGCTGAAAGGCTCTACACATATTACCTGAGCCATATACAGAAGAGACAGAAATTTTATCAGTAAATAAATATGACATATGACTTGAGGTCAGACTACCTCCAAACATAATATTTTAATGCTACCCTATATTCTGAATATGTGCAGTATAAATTTCATTTTTCAAATGCTTGGATTCTAGGGTAATATGGCAGAATATTACTGATTTTAGGCTGACTTTTTATTCATATTCATTCTGAGGCTATTCTCTGAACATGAACTATGTCTACTAAAGATGTGTCTGTTCTCATGAAGAATGCACATTAAAGACGTGTTTACTTTTGTACTGTACCATTTGCATTGTGGGGTGTGCTGTCCCTTAAACTAGAACCCGTTCAGAAGAACAGGGTTCAGAAAATTTAGGAAAATGAATTTTACTCACCTAATTTAATATGAGTTCTGTAGAATTTTTACAATTGTTATGGTTTAATTAAAACCTCATGGCAATAGTATGTTTCTTTCTTTCCACTACTCCAATGACCAGAAAAATTATGGGGCTTCATATACTCAGAATATCAATAATGGTTTTACTTAAGATAAAAGAATAGTGATAATTTATATAAACACTGCACAGTGAAAAAACACTCCCACTTCCCATCTCAAGCCAGTGGGATATTTCATCAGACCAGCAGGGAAATAATAACCCCTGGGCTCTTGAAAGGAAGGCATCAGGGATGGAGAGGGCTGACGGCACTCAGGTCGTCCCCTCATCTTCACTGTCCAAAATGGAGCGGGGGGGAGAGAGAGAGAGAGAGAGAGTGGTGTTTCCCTTTGTTAGCCATTGGTCAGACTGTGACTAGGGGGAAGCAAATTCTCATAATGTCTCATAACCCTCCCATTCTTGTCTGTGAAGCCCACAGGGCACATAGCACTCAGGGCACATAGCAGCCATTCTGCTCTGCTTGCTGCCTCTCTTGCATGCCAGGTAATGGAGGTATAAGATGAACTGCATTTCCAATATGTTGTGGGTCTGACCAACAGTTAGTTTTTGGCTATGTCTACACTACAGCGATCTGTCAACAGAAGGCAGTGTCAGCAGAGATCTTCCGACAAAACTTCTGTCGACAGAGTGTGTTCACACATAAAAACAGATTGCTCTGTTAATCCGCTCTGTTGACAGAGAGTGGCTAGACTGCCCAGCCCTCTCTTGGTAGAATGGTCGACCAGAAGCTCAGAAGACAGAACTGCCTGGTGATCTGGAAGCCCTGTCTGTTGACAGAGGGCCCCCAGAGAGTCCACATGGCTTTTTGGTTGAACGATTCTGTTAAGAAAGGTGTTCTGCCTTGTAGAGAGGCAGAAGGCTGTCAACAAAAGTGGTGAGCTCTACTGACAGTATGTCGACAGAATATATTTTACTGTGGGTTTTGTCCACAAAACACCTGTTTTGTTGAAAAAAAACCTGTAGTGTAGACATAACCAAAAGAATTAGAAAGGATTTTTCCTTTAGGGAAAGATGGACATGGCACTGGATCCCAAATAAATGCTTGATATGGGGAGTGTGTTCTTCCCATTAAAGTAGACGTTAATAAATTTGCAGCCTTACGTATGACATTCTATCTCTTTGTAATCCATCTTCTGGAAAGCCCCTCCCTCTGTTTTCATTCTCCTGTGTATGCTGACCAATAAAAAGCGTTTTCCTCTCAATTCCTGTTATTGCTTCTAGATCTCAAAAAAGTTCAGAAGGCTCAGAAATAAGAGAAGTACTGTCAGAGCACATTCAGTGCAGGACAATATTGAAGAAGGTTATAAGTATATTAGGATAAGGGCACCATAATTATGCGAAGAAGTCTGGAGAGAAAAGATTACATTGTTCTGACAACAACAATTTTCAGACATTTAGACCTTTAATATCATTAATTTAAAGTGTGAGATTAAATATTTTATGCAAATATTAGACAACAGCAAAGAGCTCAGCATACTAGGATTTAAAACAAATTGAAAGCGTGCAAGACATATTCATTTCTTAAGCAGTTTAGTTTAAAGAATCTGTATTGTCTCTATTAGGATTAACTGACAGTAACTCTGTGTTCAAATGGATTTAACTTCACTGTAGTTTGTTTTCTACATATCATTGTCCTCCAATAATCATGGATAAAGGGAAATGTAAAGGGACAGATGAAGAAAAATATATATCTCCACATGATAAACATAGAATTATGTTTAAATTTCATTACTTTATGGAATTTCAGCTTCATATACCTTGCCTAATCCTGCACTACAAAAGATATATAAAATCTTTTGACAAATATAACAGACTTTGTGGAAGTTGCATATATTGATTAAAACATCAAGTGGTTACATACAAACCAATAATGAATTACTTCTTGTTGGAAGATAAAACTTTGTGATATTTAAAATTACAGACTTGAAAGTAAGTAAAATTACCCCTAATTATGCAGAAGGGAGCAACACCTTTGCAATAAACAAGATAAGCACCTCAAACAGCACTAATAATTTTAATTAATGTTTTCCAGTTTCCTTTCACCTTCTTTCAAGGTCATCTTCTACCTTCTTTTAGTAAAATATTACAGCACAGTGTTACAAACTTACATGACATTACTAATTGCTTGCACGATCTGAAAAATTATTTTCCAGGACAGATTTATTATAAAAATTACTGTGTGAAAAGCAAATAGTATGTTGTGTAGAACTGTTGACAAGGATTCTTTATTAAATTGCAATCAAATACCTAGTTTTAACTGCCTGGGTTCAGCTGGTCATTTTGGGTCTGATTCCGTAGTCCTTATGAAAAATTTTCCTGTCAGTTTTTCCTGATTAACAACTCCAGGAGCACGTCCTTTATAAGGAGAAAGGAGTGAGTTTAAAAATCAGGAAATATTTCTGAACTGTTAAATATTTAGGTCCTAGTCCAAGTTAAAAATATTTCTAAACTTTGAACACTGCAAATGAAAATTGGGCATAATATGATAATCCACGCAATATTTGTATTCTCTGTTGACTACCAATTAATAAATGTGCATATTCAAGATTTATTATTTTGTTAAACTGTTTTTTATTAGAAACTTAGTAAGAAAAGGGCTTTGTTATATCAGTGGGTTTGTTCCATGCCACAAATTTAATGCACGAGGTCACTTGGAATATAATGTGTAGTGAAAGAATCTCATTAGGCTAAAATGAATGTAAAATGTGTCAATTTGATCCAAATGAGAACTGTAGTAAAACCATGTTTGATGTTCATGTGCAATAAATCTTTAACATTTGTCTGTAAAGTATTAGAGAACCCATAGGGAAATCTGTATTTGTGATAGCTGCACATTTTCAATGATTTTCTTCTATAATCCTTTGTTGACATTTAGCATATGGTTACAGAAAGTAAGATCCTAAAATGAGAATTTTTATTTTCCTAAAATAAACAAAATGGACAAGTTGCACATAGCTACTGAATTTTTGACAAAGACAAAGGCCATCAAAATGAACTGTTAGCATACATTTTAAAAAGATAATACTGGTGACTCTTCTCACTTGTAGGTATTAAAGTATCAAATTAAAGATGCTTTAGTTGTATGTCAATCAATACAGTGCCAAAATATTTGATGACCAGACCCTGCCAATTCATTTTTATTTTGATATATTCATATTGTTAATTACTGTTGTATTTCAATTTTCTCTCTAGTATTTTTGTTCATTCATAATAGCTTTATGGTTCAGCGGACCGAAATGACTAAAATGAAAGATTTCCAAGATTTCTTCTGGGAGTAATTTACAAAAGACCACAATTTTTTAATTGCTGCTGATGTTTAGTTCTGGATAGCTGAGAAAAGAGAAATCAACTGAACTATTTTAGTTGCCACGCCAACTGTATCAGCTTTTTTTTTTTTTTACTCTTTCTTGAGTGCACCATTTTGGAGACTTCAATCCATATTTTTGTTCTAACTATATGATGTTTGCCTTGCTGCAGCTCACCCTCTCTCTTTCAAGAGAATTATTGGATATTATGCCCTTCCAGGAGTTTCAAGGAATAATGGGTAAATGTCAGAAACAATTAAGAAAAAGATATTAACTTTTGTGGGATGACTGAAGTTGAAGTTCCATAAGATTGCTAAAATATGGTTTCTAAGTATTGAAAAGTTTAAACAAACAAGCAAAAACCAGCCTTACAACACTTGCATGCCAGAGGTTACAACACAGCTCTTGGCAGGAAAACTGAAAATATTCTAGCATGGGAAAAATCTTCAAGCAAACAGGCATCCTTGCTAATTTATGTTTTACACAAATGTACAATAAAGTGGCAAAGCAACATCACGTTAATGCATCATTTTTCTAAAGACCACAAAAGACTTTACAAACCCAGTATGAATGTTCATTTGGGAAGTTTGCACCACATCATTGTGAGTATACAGTAACAAGCCATTTCTTTTATTTTCTTTACAGAGCAGCAATTTTTTTTATAGAATTTGTCCATTTAATTATTGTTCTATGGGTCTTTATCAATAAATGTGGTGTTCGAAGCAGAGTTTTCCTTGGCTTGCAGCCTCCCTACAAAACCACTGCATACTTGACAGTTTGCCCTAGTTAAAAAAATTCTTTGCTCAGAAAAAGCACAGAGAATGAAATAGTATCTGGTGTTGTAAAATCTTGACCAGATTCTGAAATATTGCCTAACCCCCGTCAGCCAGAAGCTGATTTCTGCAGGTCAGGGCTTCATTAGTGGGGTGCGGGATTGATAGAAAATGTAGGGCAAAAGCTTAGTCTGCATAATATCTGTTTCGTGAACATATAGTCACTGTTTTTCTACACTGCATTCCATTCTTCTATATTTTGACAGTACATTACTATTACTTTCATGCATGATAAGTAAAGGAATGGCAGCTAAGAAAAATTATATCTGCCTTTTTTTTTGAAAATGACATTTATGTTTGAGAGTTATCAATTAATATTCCTAAGGGAAACTATATTTGGGGGTAACCTAGTAAATTACTTCTTCAATACTACTACTAATTATCATAATAAAATGTAGCTACTGTAACATGCTTCATCAATAACAAGAAGTCCTGTGGCACCTTATAGACTAACAGATATTTTGGAGCACAAGCTTTCCTGGGCAAAGACCTGCCCATGAAAGCTTATGCTCCAAAATATCTGTTAGTCTATAAGGTGCCACAGGACTTCTTGTTGTTTTTGAAGATACAGACTAACTCGGCTACCTCTCTGATGCTTCATCAATAGCTCTCAAAATGCTTTACAAAAGCAGCCCAGAGTAATTATCACCATTTTACAGATGGGAAAACTGAGACACAGAAAAAGCAGTAAATTAACATGGTCACACAACAGACTAGTGCTAGAGCTGGACTTAAAACTCGGTTCTCCTGATTCCCAGGACTCCATCCATTAGGCCACATTGTTCTATTGTAGAACAGTGGCATTCATTATTATAGGTACATAGATATTTTTTGATAGTGGAAACAGAATTTCCAAAATTCCATGAAACAAATTATTTATATAGCAGTTCTGTCAGAAACAAAAGTAGAAAGTAACAGTCATTATGCAAAAATGCCTTTACTCCTAAGATTTCCAGTCTGACTTAGCAGACTAAATAAAGAAAGTAAACACAAATTTCTGGAAGTTTTCTGAACTGCACCATAATAATCGTAAATTCCTCTATTACCAAGGTTCAGATTTAGCATAGCTTCTGTGTTCTAACTTTATTCACATCATTAAAATCCTATTGAATTTAAGTACATGTCCAAATCCTTTTCTGAATCAGGGTCCAAGATCCTGGCAGAATTTTAATCGGTATTTATATTGCTAAAAAGAATATTAAGTTCTAATAGAAAATATGTTTTTTTACAAAAAAATAAAAGTTAAGGAATGGATATGTACCCTAAGTTTAGGGGAATAATCCAAGCTCCATATATTGGGATTTAGTAGGGCTCTTTCCTTAAAGGCAGATTATTTCAGATTTGCCTGTTACAGAGTTTCTCACATCTTCCTTTGAAGCAGCTGATATTGGCTATTGTGGACAAACAGGCTATCAAAACTAACTTGATTCACTTTCTAAATGGTAATTCCTACCTTCCTCATTAGGCTGGATATTACTAAAAAGACACTTTAAAGCTGACGGTACTATATGTTAGACAGAAAATAATAACGTATAAATGAATATCTACAAAGCATTGCTGATTAAAAACAAATGAAAAACAGATTTAGTGCCCTGGGTGTTACCATAATGACAAAGTCATAGATTTGCCTTATGGGTATGAAAACTTTCAGCTGAAACCAGCAAAGGCTCAGAACATGTTTTCTGAAATGTTTTCTGACAAGTATTTTAAAAAACTGCTTCTCCATTCCTTACTATATGCGTGTTAATTTTTTTTAAATCAAATTCTCTCTCCACTTTCCCAAATGGGATCAGAAATTGTTTGAAACATTGTATTTTCTTTTTTTATTTTTTTTTATTTTAAAAATATGCATAAGAAGTGTACTTGTCATTTAGAAATGAGGATCTAAACATTGGTTATGAAATCCCAGAACACCATATTTGTATTTGTGTGAAAACCCCAAACTTTGCCCCTGTGAGTACTGAAAGCCTTCCTAAAGTTCACAAATCTTTTGCACTAATCTTGAAACAATTCTGCTCAAATCTGCAAGGTTTGCGGAGAAACTGAACGCAACCTGTTGGTTACAGTTGTAGGTGTACTTTGTTAGTTTATAAACAGATGTTCTTTTCGGTTTGATGGGATAGATTCAAGAGTTTGGGGATGTTAATTGTGAGACAGGGATTGTTGCACTTCTGAAAGATTGTTAGGATAGAGACCGAACAGCAAAATACAGAGTAAGAGATTAAAATGTATCATTCCAGAAAAGAAAGCATGCCTGTATTTCTCTTTCTGTTAGATTTACTGTTGTGTAAGGAGGTAGGGGTTTTTTTTTGAGAGGGAGGGGGTGTTTTGGTGTTTTTCAGACACTAGTTCAAACTCAGCGAAGAGATGGTTCTGGCATTAATCAAAATATACACTGGTGCTAATCCTAGAAAGAACAAATTGTGCTCTGAGAAGGCTAGGGCACAGAATACTAGCAGTCTTCTAACAGTATGTGGAATTGGAGAAGAGGTGTGTTATAGGCTGAATGTACTGGTTCCACAAAACACATTCACCAGGCTTTGCTGAAAGGGACTTATATGGGGAACCAGCTATGAATTAAAGCTATGTTATTCTCCACTATGTGCAGTCAAAACTTTCCAACATTGCTGCCATCCTCCCTTTGAGATAAATTCCACTTGGGCACAAGGAAGACCCTAATCTATAATCCCCAGCTTCAACACTAGAGAATCTGGACCATTGTTTCCAGTATCCCTGTGGCTGAGTTCTTTCATGCTAGCTTCACCTCCTTCCTCTCAGTTTACATCACTGTCTTTCCCTGGAAGATCCACATAAACTCAAAGGCTATGTATACACGGCTAAGTTATCTCAAAATATCGGCAGTTATTTCGAAATAACTTTGGCATTGTCTAGATGATGCACATGCTATTTTGAAATAAATTTGAAATAATAGGTGCATTATTTCAATTGCAATAAACCTCATTCCCTGAGGAATTATGCCTATTTTGAAATAGGCCGTAATGTGTTCCAGTGGCATTATTTTGAAATAGAGATAGGGACTGGAGATGCTATTTCAGAATAGTTAAGTACCATATCCAAATGCACTTTGTGTTTGGTTATGTTATTTCAAAATAAGATATTTTGAAATACAGGAGAACCCCGGTTATCCAACCTTTGCTTAACAAACACTCCGTATTATCCATCATGCTGGCCCCTATTAGGCAGCCCTGCAGCAGCCAGCTCGCTCTGCCAGCCCTGGGCAACCAGCCCCACAGCAGCCAGCTTGGGCTGTCACCTCACTGCAGGCAGTTCCTCTCTGCCAGCCATGAGCACCCATCCCCATCAGGCCAGCCATCCCCGCCAAGGCAGCCAGCCCAGCCCAGCCAAGGCAGCAGGTCCCACCGTGGCAGCCAGCCCTGTGGTAGCTGGTCCCACTAGGGCAGCTGATCCTGCTGCATCAGCCAGCCCTGTGGCTGCAGATCCTGCCACAGCAGCCGGTCCTGCCGAGGCAGCTGCACTTGCCAAGGCAGCTGCCCCCACAGAATCTGTTACTGCCACTGCAGTTGCCAGTAAATAAGTTTCCCTCCTCTGGGACAATGTATATGATGGCTTTAGAAAATATAATAAAAACCCTATTACCTGACATTTAGGGTTATTTGACCCAATCATCCTTTGGTCCCATTTAGGCTGGACAAATGGGGTCACCTGTATCTTATATTGATATAGGTCTGTCATATAGACATAGCCAAAGGCTGCATACAACAGAGCACCTCTAATTTAATACTGGTACTTTTATGGGTATTCTGAAGTTCCTGAGCATTATTATTTTATAAAATGGTTTTCACTCTTTCTTTTCCATTTGGCTTATTTCCTCTCTAAGCCCTTCTCTTGAATCATAGGAAAAATATATATCTTGGCCATCTTGTGTCTTTTATATGTACTGTTAAATATTGTCCTTGATATTACATTAGACCCCATATTCAAATTGTATTATGTTTTTCTATTTATTTTTGGCCCAGACATGAGGCCTCTCAAGTTGAGGCCTGATATAGTTTTTTGGGCTTCTTGGTGGAGGGAGAGACAAAAAGTGAGGTTTGTGGACAGAATTTTGTCTTTAGATACTTTTGTAGTGGTGAGAATTGTTGTGTTGTAAGATCAGAGTATGGACCATTAGCTATGCTTTGATCTAAATTTTTAACCATCAGTCAAAAACTGGATAAAAATATCAGCTTTCCTGCTGAACCCTAGGCAACACATTCTAGTACATATTAGCTGTGTCTGGTGCACTGCAGACACTTTCCTGTTTATGATTTAACTCTGTGCTATTAACTATCCTCTCTAAAGCTAAGAGCTACTATAACTCAGCTCCAGGTTTCTTTTTTGACTAATGATGCTTCAAACTTATGAGTCCTACTGTCTACTAGTATAACAGAGCTAAAAGAATCAAAATCATGTTTCTGAGATGTAGGAAGACTTTCAGAAAGTTCATTGTCTGAGAGAAAGATATTTTCAGCAATTATATTTCCATTTTGAAATACTTACCATAAATGATTCAAAAGATGGGTATTAGCACTGATAATTCTCCCTTAAACAGATCTGTTCACTGGCCTGTCCTTAGTAAATTGGTGGACACAGCCAAATTCTA
The DNA here is from genome assembly GCF_033958435.1 of Carettochelys insculpta. Taxonomy (NCBI): domain Eukaryota; kingdom Metazoa; phylum Chordata; order Testudines; family Carettochelyidae; genus Carettochelys; species Carettochelys insculpta. The sequence goes on along the minus strand of NC_134143.1, from coordinate 50,036,459 downwards.
CACGTGCATCTAAAGTAGAGAAAAATCTACTTTCACAATTGCTGTGTCCTTGTTGGCAGTGTGAACAGATTCTTTTGCAAGAAGACTGAACCATATATTAGCCACGTCATGCTAACACTGCCAAAACTCAGATCTATGCCCTGTTTATATCTTGCTTGGCCTGTGCAGCCTTCCCTTTTCTGAGCTTTCCACCTCTCCAAAATATACAGCCAACTGCTGCTAAAATTATCGTCAGTGCCTGCTGTTCTGGCTTTCTCTCTTCACCTCTATTCACGTTCCCCATCTGCCTGAGACTCTTCACTCACTTTTGACCTCTCTCCTCACTAAGGTCAAAGTCTGTCATCTTCACTGTCTATGCCCCATGCATCTCTGTTCTCCCATACTGTAACTGTTCTGTTCCTTCATTCATGCTGTGTCAATTGCTTCCACTCCATCCAAACTCTTTTTCTTTTTCTGTTACTCATGTATCTGCCCCTTTCTCTGTGCCAATCAGTAGGCTCGAAGTTACCAAAACTTTCCCCCTCTTCCCTTTTATGTTCCTAGTAAAATTGGTTTGCCTTTTACTGCTAAACCTCAGTACCAGTGTTGCCATTCTAAATATAAAATCCTGTCTATGTTAAGCTATACAAAAAGAAATAAAAATATCCCTGGACCCAGCATGAAGCTAGCCTAACTTGAACACAAAATTACATGACTGCATGTAACATGCCATGTTCCCTTCCCTTTTGATTTTCTCTGTATAGCATTGAACTTGTTCCATCTGCTGAGTAGAGAGTATATAGTGCCTTATTATGTATCTGTAAAGCTCCACGTATTTCTATAGTACCATATATATATATATATATATATATATATATATATATATATAAAATCAATGTCGCTAGAGGTCTGCCCTCCAGCTTTCAATTCAGAGGCCACGGGGAAGCCTGTTTCACTGTTGACCACATTTTACATGTTATATGGAGAAAGAACAAAGTCCATTCCCTAGGGCTATCAATCTGGCATCTTTCAAATACATTAAACTTCACTTTTCTATAAAATACAGGGTAAAATATTAAATGTAGTTATTTATATTTTTGCATATGTATTTAATTCATTATTTCAAATGTAATTTTAATCAGTTCAATAAAAAGTGTCTTAATATTTTTAATAATAGCAGAGGTTACTTTAAATATTAAAATTCACATTAGGAATTCCCCTGTCTACGTGTGCATTGCATTATTTGCATTATAGATTGTGGACATGACTCAGTATATGGTCTCTTTTTTCCTTTGTTTTAGTTTTTTTTAATTCAATTCAAAAGTTCCAAATGTGGATTTGCAAACACATTACAAATGCCAAAGTGATTAGTGATAAACAAGGTCCTTATACTCCTAAATTAAAAGCTCCTAATTATCAACTTTAAATAAATCCTTATTGTATGGTAGAAATAATTTCTCATAAAGTATTTTCAACATTCAGAGAATGCTTTTAGGACATACAGCATTAACATAATTTTTTCGACTGGGGTTCTCACAGGACATCTGATGAAGTCTCTACCCTTAATTTTAATTGCATAGGCTGCATTTTTAATTAAAAAGTGTACAAATGGATTTTATGCCATGCCAAAAGAAATCTGAGTTCATTAGTTATAAAACCTTTTAAAAATTGATGTAAATATGTGAATTCTTTAAAAGTTTGAACTCAGAGTCCTCATTTTACGTTGAGTAGCCTTTTATCTAGAGAATAATGAAGCCAATATAAATGAAGATATTCTAAAGGCTTTTGCTACCCTCTCTTCTTTTTGGCTGGGGTGGGAGCCAGACAGGGTAGAGGTAATCCCTTTACATCTTTATGGTCTTCCTTGTAGAATCACATTCATTGTAGATCTAAATAATGAGGTAAGTCTGAAGGGAAGAAACATTGATCCTTTCTTATGGGGGTACAAAAATAAAAGTTCATATACCTTATACAAATTCTTTATATTAAAACACAATCCATAATCTCAAGATAATAAAATTAATGGAAATCTGTCAAATTATTTTAGGAGGAAAACTCTGGACATTACTCAAGCAAAATATGTGCTTTGTTGATTTTTATTTTAAAAACTGTGAATTATGATTTAAAATGCTTTTCTATAACTTGACCAGTCTTTGTATAACAGCTGTGAGGGGTTTGTTTAACCTCACACATTAACAAGTTTTGGAGGCCATCTACCTGAGTGAGTGGTACCTTTCCTCAATGGCGATTGCCAAATTTGAGATGTCACTCTTTTAGGTGGATGGGGAGGGGAATCCCCACAGGATGTTTTCCATGGCTGAAGATAGTTGTGATGCATGAAAAATATCTAAAGAATGTTGAAATATGTCAACATGTTGTGGGTTATGCATACGTTTCTGAAATTTCAGTACTTTTCCTCCCACTTTTTTGGTACTAAAAGGATTACAAAAGTTCTGACAAATTCTCCAGTTGTGATTGCTCATCTATGTCACCTGGTCACAGTTCCATTTCCTGACTAGTGAGTTTGCCCTATGTAATAAGGAGCTTTAGCAGAATCCTCTGATTTAGCTCTTTTGGGAGTGCTCATTATGTCAAAGAGAGTCTAAAAGCAATTGCTGACAGCAACAGAAAACAGATCTCTGCTTCTCACTTCTTCAGTTTGGGGAGTGAAGACAAATAATGATTGCTGATCAATCAGTCAAAGACCATCTGTTTTTGAAGGAAAATGGTAAATTGCCACCAGCCAGCCACCTGAAGAACATATCAAAAGAGAGTAATTCACCAACGATGCTAGAGTGAGAGCCAAAGGGAATGGACCCCTTCTTGAAAGAAGACACTACAGTGGTTCTCCGCCACTAGTTGATTTCCCTAAGGATCTTCGGACAGGTGGAACCTTGGGGATCGGCATAGCATTATAGACCAGGGTTGAAAGAAATGTCAGCTCATTTAGTCCAACTCCCTGCTCAAAGCAGGACCAACCCCAACTAAATCATTCCAGCATGGGATTTGTCAAGCCTGGCCTTAAAAATCTCTAAGGATGGAGTTCTCACCATCTCCGCAGGCAACCTATTTCAGTGCTTCACTAAACTTTTAGTGAAATAGTTTTTCCTAATATCCAACCTAGACCTCCCTATTCAGTACAAATTGAGACCTTTGGTTCTTTTTCAGCCATCTGCCACCACTGAGAATAGCCTAGATCCATTCTCTTTGGATGACTCGCCCCCCACCCTTGACCTATCTCCCTTCCAGCAGTTGAAGGCTTCTATCAAATCCTCTCACCCTTCTCCTCTTTTACATATAAAATAAGCCTAGTTCCCTCAGTCTTTCCTCATATGTCATGTATCCCAGCCCCAAAATAATTTTTATTGCCCTCCACTTGACTCTCTACAATTTGTCCACATCCATACTGTAGTGGGACACTCAATATGGACACCATACTCCATATGTAGATTAACTTGTCCTATATATGTGAGTCCTAGACTGAACCCAAATAATCAGTATCACACTGGTATGGTAAAGAAGTGATGAAGCCTGACTCCTATCAAAGCTCTGCCGCTTCTTAGTCAGAAGACTGGCCTGCAATGCCCCAGTCAAAGTCCAAATCCAGTACTCTAAGTGATGACATATTTTTGTTGAGTTGTGTCCTGAAAATATTCCCATAAAATATTGGGAATTTTGATGAAGAAGGGGCTTCTGGAAGGATGGTTTCCTTCTGGAAAATCCCTGTGGGCTGCATGTCTGCACATATATTTTGGAGTCCGGAAGAGCTTCTTCCAGACTCCAAATCATGTGCCTGGATGCTCATGAAGCATGGGAAATTTACATCCGCACATCATTAGCATCTTCCAGATGGCTCATTACCATGCTGCTTCCAGAAGAAGTGGCACATGAAGACACAGCCTAAAAGTCTATTTTGAATACCTTTCGTTATGCTATACATGTAAGGATGTTCTGAAAACTTAAATGACATAATTCTTATCAAGATACCTAATCTATTAAATCTAGCTACCTAGATAATCTATCTAATGTGTATAACTAAGAGAAAGTAATCCAGTTTTCTTCCACGCAGGATAGCATTTACAAATAAGGGCAATGGGATTTATTTACCCTGCCTTCCTGCCCACCAAAAAAGAAGCAGGTGGCTTTGAAAACTCTTGATCCACAGGCATTGTGAAGTGCCTGAAATCAATTTTCCTGGGATAGTATTACTCTAGGGCTATATGTACACTAGAAACATTTGTCTACAGAAGTTACTGTCAAAAGAGATGTTCCTACAAAACTTCTAACAGATTGTGTCTACACATAAAAGCAGATCGATCTTTTGAGCTGCTCTCTCAACAAAAGGGCCCTTCAGAGTATCTACACAGCTTTTTTGTCAACAGTTTCTGCCAACAAAATGCATTTTGTGTGTAAACGCACCACAAGTTTCGTCTACAGAGCTCTCTAGTGTAGACGTACCCTGGGAGTAAAAAAAATCACGATGGCTACGTCTACACAACAGAGATCTTTCAAAAGCAGCTCTTCTGGAAGATCTCTTTGGAAAGAACTTCTTTCAAAAGAGTTCGTCCACACATATAAAAGCAGATCAAAAAGTAATCTGCTCTTTCAAAAGAGAGCATCCACACAGCCTCTGCTCTTTTGAAAGAACAGGCCAGGGATCAAAAATGAAGACCATTCTTTCAAAAGAAAGGTCCTGAAGAATGTCTACACACATTTACTTTCAAAAGAAGCTTTTGAAAGGGGGTGCTCTTCCTGAAACAGGAAAGAAAGAATGGTTTCAAAAGGAGCACCACACTCTTTTCATTTACTTTGGAAAGAATACTTTTTGTGTGTAGGCACTCCATGGGCTCTTTCAAAAGAGCCCCCTTCTTTCGAAACAGCTTTCAAAAGAGCTTGCTAGTGTAGACACAGCTAATATGTTTGCTAAAGAGATTCCTACCCTAGTGCTTATATTAGCATGCCAGTATTTGTACCAGCTCTGCTATCTACCCAGAGCTAAGTAAAATAATTATTGAACTGAAAGTTTAAAAAAGATGAGCAAGGAAAATATCACGTAATTGATAGTTTTACGCAGGGCTTTTTTTCTGGTGGAGTGCGTTCCACCATCTTTTTTCCCACCGCCATTTTTAAAAGGCACTGCTGCTGCTCCACCTCCAGCTCTTGGCCTGCAGGGGAAAATGCAGGACTCAATTTAATTGGCTTAATGGTCAGCCAGATGATTAAACCAATTACATTGACTCCTGATCTTTCAACACACAGGTCAGGGAGCTGCTCCTGCAGCTGTACATGGGGGGCACCCACCCAGCGAAGCAGCAGGAGCACTTGGAGCTCCTTTTGAAATATAAGTCCTGGGTTTGGGGGAGGGCAGTTGGGGAGGGTTAAGCCTGGCAGTGGGTTGGAGTCATGAGAGTGGGGTAAGGGGTTAAGCCTGGGGTGGGTTAGGGCTATGGGAGGGAGCAGTGAACTGAGTTGAGCCAGGGCCATGCGGCCGCATGGTGCGGTTGAACAGGGGGAGAGCGTGGGTTGAGCCAGGGCCATGCAGGGGGTTAAGCTGAGGAAGGAGGTGGGTTGGGAGGGATGTTGAGCCATGGCTGCAGAGGGGGTTGAGTGGGGTTTAGGGCTGTCAGGAGGGTGGTTTGTGGCTGTGTGGGGTGGGGGTGAGCTATGGGTGACTGGGGCTTGAATTCAAGCACATTTTTGTGTAGAAAAAAAGCACTGGTTTTATGATGTTGATAGATTTTTTAGTATTACCCCAGATCCAGTTTATGTGTACATTTGAACAATGACTTCAGATCCTTCCCTAAAAGAAATATTGGGATTAAGTTATTACTTGGTCAACAGAACTACTCATATGTCTACACTTCCTAGTTTAGCTTATATTCGTTTCATGGTTGTTCTTTGGTTGATGTGCAATCCTTAAGAAAACCAGAATTCCTGATCAAAGACATCTATAGAGCTAACCAGTTTACAAACACTGCAAATCTGACCCATTAAGTTGTGTTGAAAATTTCATCCACTCTTAAAAGCTCAAGGGAATATATCTGCTATCTCAGACTGCTGTCTCATGCTCATGATTCAGAAAGTTCTATGTTCAGTTCAGTAAATGCCACATTTCAAGTCAGAATTGTATTCAAGGTGGCCAAATTTCAGGCTTGTGTGAAAAGACCCGTATATGCCTTAGAGGAGTGTTGGAAGGTTTAGTTTGTTGCCACTGAATGAAAGGTACCATGGAGATGAAGAGATTTATTAATTGCCAAATCCTGAGATATGTGTTCAGTTCATACTTAGCCTTTACACAGGCAAATACACATTGGGATTTTGCCTGGATGTAGACTAATGAAAACTGGGAAGGAAAATCAAGATTTGACCTGTGATGAGTACACATTTTCACTTTACAATGTCTGGGATTAATATGGAGTGTTGTGCTTTATAATAGAAATAGAATAAGCTATTTTGGAAAAGTGTGACTACTAGTAAATGTGAGGGTTTTCTTTCACAGAGAGTTACCAATTCTCCAGGATTGTCCCAGAGTCTCCAGAAATTAAAGATTTATCTTGAATTTAAAACTATGACCTGATGAAACCTCCAGGAATATAACCAACCCAAACTGGCAACCATATGGACATCCTCAGGCTATTTCTACATTACAGCAATCTGTTGACAGAAGTCACTGTTGGAAGATACATTCTGACAAAATTTCTGTTGACAGACTGTGTCCAGACACAAAAGCAGATTGAAAAAGTTATCCACTCTTTCGACAGAGAGTGGCCAGACTGTCCAGCCCTCTCTTGACAGAACACCAACCAGAAGACCAGTGACCCGGAAGCCCTGTCTGTTGACAGAGTGCCCCCCTGAGCATCCACATAACTTTTTGTTCAACAGATTCTGTCAAGAAAGGCATTCTGCCTCCTGGGGGAGAGGCAGAAGGCTGTTGAAAAAAGTACCAAGTTCTGTTGACAGAATGCATTTTTAGTGTGGACTCTCCACAGGTTTTGATGACAAAATGCGTTTTGTTTGAAAAAACCCTCCAGTGCAGATGTAGCCATACAATTGAATAGAGTTGGAGGTATTTAATATAGACTCAGTGGTTACTTCTATACTAACAGTAATAATACTTTTCATCTCCATACTGCCTTTCAGGCAAGGACTTCCTAGAGTTAATCATACAGACTGTAGCAGAAGGACATGCTGCCATCATTGCTGCCATTCATTTGAGAGTCACTTGAGAAGGCTGTTTTCAATTAAAAGTACTTCTCCTGAAAAACAATGCCACTACTGGCTAATCAGCTAGTTAGAACTACATCATTAGCAGATTTTTACGCTTTTTTGTTCTTCTTCTCCACTGACAAACTGTTAAACCAGCAAAAGGAGCTGTGGAAGTAACTAAAGGTAAACAGCCTGTTTAATGTTTTATAAAATATTAACAATCCCGGTGACTGTCAAGGGCTTCCCTTTTGACCTTAGAAATAGATCTCAAACCATAAATCTAAGGATGCAAAAATCCTCAGAAACATGTTTCTCAGCCTCTCCAAATGGGTCATTAAGAAGATATAGAGGCAACAATTTGTGTATCCATCATTACAGTAGAATATATTTTATCCATTGTGTTTTTCATGTGTTGTTGAAAATAAAAATATATATAAAATGTATTTTCTGAAATTTTCAGAATACCAAGAAACATGGGGTAAATGTAGTTTAATTACTTTTTTTACTACATTGAATAAAAATGAAAGACAGTGGATTCTTTACAAAAGAACCCAAGATTCATTATTTATTCGTGGAACAGCTACGGAACCCCCACTCAGGCCCAGTAGAACTGGTTACATAATCTGTAACAAATAATTTAGAGCAATTTTGTTTCTTTTCATGTTCTTTAAATGTCTGTGAATAGATTGCATTGGCTCTGACGGGCACTGCCATCCTTTCTCAGAATGAGTAGGGCCTTCTTCCACATGTAGTCCCAGTGGAATTATTAGGTCTGTTTATGAATGCTTATTTGGAAATCTTACCTGTATTTGCTAGAATATTTATATAAAATGAATGCTCAAGACATGCATTCATATTCTAAACAGATTCATTTAAAAATGTGAGCAAATACTTATAAGAACATAAAAATGGCCATGCTGAGACTATCTCGCCTGTCTCCCAACAGTGGCCAAAGCTGGACATATAATAACAAGCAAACAGAATAAGGCAATCCAGTCCGAGCTTATAGCACTCAAAGGTTTAGTGACAACCATAACAATCTTAGCTAATAGCCATTGAATGACCTGTCACCATAAATTCACCTCTCTTTTTTTGGCCTGGCAATGAGTTCCACAGGTTGCACTGTGCATGGTGATTATGATTGTTTTAAATCTGTTGCCTGGATACTTCTGGCTTATGTGCTGGGGTAAACTACACTTCCTTATCCACGTTTTCCACATTGGTCAAGTTTTTATATATTTCTATCATATTCTCCCTAACTCATCTTTTTTCAAAGCTGAATAGTTCCAATATTTTAATCTCTTCCTGCATGAAAGCTGTTCCATACCCTAATCATTGTTGCTCTTCTCTGCATCTTTTCCAATTCTAATATATCTTTCTTGAGATACAGTAATCAGAATATGATCAGAACTGCGCAAAATATTCAGAGCGTGAATGTTCCAGTGATTTATGTAATGGCAGTGTGATAGTATCTGTCTTATTAGCTACCTGTTTCCTAAAGTTCCAGATAGTCTCATTTTTTTTTGTTTTTTTCAAACTGGTGCTGCACATTGAGCAGATGTTTTCAGAAAAGTATTCATGATTATTCTAATAATTTTTGGCATTAGTGAACTCTAAGCAAAGCTTTCCACATCCTGTTCCTTCAATGCGCCTCAATTATGATCTTCAAATTCTATCCCACTTGTGAAAGAAGGTAGTTCATGTTCCATAACCATACAGTCCTTGTTCTCTGCAGAGAATGCCAATATGCGTGCAAAACCTTGTTTTGAACATACAAAGCACCCCCAGGGTATGCATGCATATTGACATTCTCTGCAGAGAAAAAGGACTGCATGGTTATGGAACATGAGCTACCTTCTTTCACAAGTGGGACAGAATTTGAAGATCATAATTGCACACATATTTGCACAAATAATTGCACAAATATCCAATGGAAAACTGAGAGAAACCACCTACTCCTTTTACACAGGTTACCTAACTGCTGTCGATTGGTATTGGCTTCTGGTTAGTATAACTTGTCTGGACAAATATGTACCAGTAACCTAAAGGTGAGCATCTTCATAGCCTAATTATTTCTAAGACTAGACAGTGCCTGCGTCTGGTGTTTAAGTTACTAGACTCATTCTGCCTATAAATAGTTCTCTGTTTTTAAATTTTCACTTATATATCATATCTTGCCTGGAACACAAGTTATACTTTATCACAAAGAATAACTGTCCTATAAAACTATCATGTATTTTCCTTTTAGATAATTAATGTACAAGTCAGATTTTGACAAAAGAGATTCTGTTGCTAGTTCTGTGCATTTCCTAATGTAATTAACTGTATTGTATTCCCGCAATCTTAAATATAGCATTTCAGTATGTATTCCATCTGCAAACTTCATACGCACCTAAAATGATATTATTTCCATTTGCCTATTACATAAAAATGTACAACTGAAATCCAAAATAATTGTATTCAACTTTATATTGAAATCCCATGATCAGATTCACCTATTCATAAATATTAATTGATTAGTAAAGACAGAAGTTTTTATTATACAGAAAATCCAGCACCTATTTACGAAAAGATTATCATAGTTACTGCTACAAAAGAAGAAGAAGAAGAAGAAAGTCTCTAAGATTAAGAAAAAAAGTTTCCATTGTCTTATTTAGCAACTTTATTTCACGGCTAAAATTGGCACAAAAATCAAGCAGCTCTAGTGAGCTAGGAAAGCATGTCACAAGAGAATTTTAATTTATTGATGGCTCTTGCCCTACTGTACATTCACTGCTGCTATTTGAGAGTAATGGATGAAGCAGATGTTTGACACTGCAGCACCTCTTCATAACTTCACTCTTCAAAAACAGTTTTACAAGTACTTATTCGTATTGGTTCCCATTCAGCACAGGAAACTGAGGTCATTGTGAAACATGAGGCCTGGGCAGGAGCCTGAACTCATGTGCACTGCAGCTGGGCCTACATCTTCTAAGCATGTTAGCAATTTATGAAACAGCCATAATTTTCAACTTATGGACAAAAAAATAAAAGTATTGACACCATTATTGTAACATCTGCGAAGAAAAATATATGAACCTCTTGCTAAGTATACAATTGGTGGAAGGGTTATAAAGATTCTCTTATGCTTAATTGTATTCATTGTCAGCCATAATTATTTCTAACATGAGCAATTTCTTCAACTTTAGTGTCAACCCTGAAGGGTTAGGACCTAATAATAGTTTTCTAGATGATAACTTGTTAGCACTCCATAGTAATGCTAATTGGTAAACCAAATTATTTATTGATGCTTTGCCTTATTTTGGATTTGTATTACTATCTTCACCATATGCTCCTCTCTGAATGCTTCAAAAATTCTTATCAAGCTCATAAGAAATTTTGTTGCTTGTTTAAACAAAGCTAATGGCTTGCTTTTCTAGTAAGTATAGTTGCACCCTTTTGCCGTCTTACTCTATGGCTATGTCTACACTAGCCCCCACCTTCAGAAAGGGGGATGCTAATATAATTTAGTTATAGGAATAAGGGGATTTCAAAGCATGTGGTGTTCTTTTGAAAAGGACCCATCTAGACAAGCCGTGCACAATCGAAAGCGGCAATTTCAAAGTGCCACAACCACCATTATGCTAATGAGACACTGCATATTCATTGCAGTGTCTCATTAGCATACCCCACAGTGTCTCATTAGCATCCACATTTTGAAAGGGGGAAGCTAGTGTAGACATAGCCTATGAAATTAATAAATGCACAAACTCATTAATGGTCAGTGGTTGATTTTGAAATATACTTAATGGATTTGTTCAGTTAAAGTTATCTTAAAATGTCATGTAAATATTTTCTTTTACTGTACATCTTAGTTGCTAGTAGCATGGCAACTTCAAAGATTTTTCCTACCCCTCTTAAAAGCAAACATCAATGCATAATCAGTAAACTGCTAACCAGCTGCCCAAATCAACACATCCTATTATGATCTTTCCAAACTTTTTCTGTAACACTTTCTCCAACATACTTTCACCACTAATTGTATTGCTGCCCCTGGGGTAACTTATGTCAACTGCTGGATAGTTTTGAAAGGCATATTATGTGGTTTATGGTAACACTACAATGTACAGAACATTATCAATCACAATTTAGGGTGTTAAAAACTTTTGTTTTATTAGAAATAAAAAATAATGGTTTTCAGGCTTGCTATATTCTACCCTATTGCATGTCTCTTAGTCAGTGCTGTGATGCAGGGGATTTGGATGGAGGAACAATGAGACATGCACTTCTAAAGTCATGGTGTAATACTGAATTTGTCTTTGGCAAATGCTGGTTGCACTTTTATTTAAAATAATTTTCAGGCTGATTCACAGAACATCATAAAGGCTATGTCTACACAGTGCCCCAACCTCAAAATAAGCTATGCAATTTCTGCTACACAAACTGCAAGGCTTATTGTGAGTAGGTTTCAAAATAGGCTATTTCATCATGTGGTGCTGTCTAAACGGTGCCATATGCCAAAGTAAAGCACTATTTTGAGGCATCCCTATACCACTGCCATAATGAGGTGCACAGAGATGCCAGAATAGCACACCTGTTATCTCAAAAACTGTTTTGAGACAGTGGCCATCTTTCTTAGATGCGTGTAGTTAATTCGGGATACCACCCTACATGTCCTCGGAGAATGTTTCCATTGTCAGTCTCTTGACCAGGTACATATTATATCAAAAATATACTTACTGTACCAAAACTACTTGCCAGAACTCTATACAAGAATAAATCAACATAAATAGAAAGCAACTTATGGTATGAGAGTTATGATCTTTTCCTCTTAACCATCTAATATAGAAATGCATTATTTTCCTATCCTATAACACTTGCATGAGTCACTTTTAGTAAGGAAATTTGAGCATTTGCTGAATGATGCCTGCCATTTCATGGCAATTGTTTTTCTTCTGCCCACCACAGCAAATTTGGGTCAGGTAATTAGCACTCATTTTTATTTCTTATGCTATCAGAATTTCTACAGTATTACATGAGTAGGAGGTAGACTTTTTGAAACCTTCTATGAGATTATTGTTGCTATGGAAACCACTCCCTTAGAATTCTCACATTTACACCCTGTGAGTAACAGCAAAATATGTTCCAAAGCAAATAAGTAAAAAAGGTACTAAATCAGAAAATGAGGCTGAGGGAAGGTGCTTGTGCCACAGACAATGTGGATACTGCTTACTATAATGTGGATATAATGATATGAGAAGTAAGATCCCGAAACAATGTAGAAGATCAAGCTGAGGACTATTCACGTTCGTCTTCACAGGAGTTTGGGAAAACAACCAAAGACAACCTCTATCAGTTTAATATCAGTTATACACTGGCACATCATCCACATTACAGTAATTTCTTTTTAGTACACTGCCCATGTAATGATACACAACCATCTAGTTTTCCAAAGATGCTATGAAATGCATACCATTACTTCCTGCATTTTTCAGTGCTAATGTAAACTCTGTTTCAACTATGAACATACTGGGTCGGACCAAAGGTCCATTGAGCCAGTATCCTGTCTTCTGACAGTGGTCAGTGCCAAGTGCCCCAGAGGGAATTAACAGAACAGGTAAAAATCAAGTGATCCACTTCCTGATGCCCATTCCCATCTTCTGGCAAACAGAGGCTAGGGATACCATCCCAGCATACCCTGGCCAATAGTTCTTTTTTGAACCCTGTTATAGAATTGGCCTTCACATCATCCTCTGGCAAAGAACTTCACAGGTTGACTGTGCATTGTGTAAAAAAATATTTCCGTTTGTATTAAATCTGCTGCCTATTAACTTCATTTGTTGACCTCTAGTTCTTGTGTTATGAGGAGTAAGCAACACTTCCTTATTTACTTTCTCTTTTCTAGTCATGATTTTATAGACCTCTATCATATCCCCATTTAATCATCTCTTTTCCAAGCTGAAACAATCCCAGCCTTACTAGTCTCTTCTTGTATGGCAGTTGTTCCACACTCTTAATAATTTTTCTTGTCCTTTTCTGAACCTTTTGCAATTCTAATATATTGTTTTTGAGATGTGGTGGCCACATCTCCACACAGTATCAAGATGTGAGTGCACCATGGATTCATATAAAGGTATATGATGTATTTTCTGTGTTATTATCTATCCCTTTCCTTGTTTTTTGCTTGCCATTGCAGACTGAGTGGATATGCTCAGAGAACTAACCACAGTGACTCCAAGATCTCTATCTTGAGTGACAACAGCTAATGTAGACCTCATCCAGGTTTTTGCATAATTGGGACTATGTTTTCTAATGTGCATGACTTTGCATTTATCAACATTGAATTTCATCCACTATTTTGTTGTCCAGTCACCCAGGTTTGTGAGATCCATTTGAAGTTGTTCACTTCACTTATAACTATATTAGCTCTATGAATAAAGCTTATTTTTCTACAAAAATAAATAATGTGATGGCTTTATTTCTTGTACTGAACGTGCATGTGCAAGAAAAAATTCTACTAAATAGTATGCTTCATAATATTGTTATTGCACTGAATAGAGATTCTTTTGGTATTCTATAGCTAATCACCTTCCAATCTCTCTCTCTTGCTCTCCGTTTTTCTTACTTTTAGCATTTTATATGTTAACTTTATGTCATTTCTGTACTTACTGCAGATCCAAACACAAGTAAAGGCTATGGAAAGACTTTTTATTCACTTCAATGATGTGCGATGAATTACAGGTATGGTAGCAATTAGAACACAGGTTACAATGTCTACTCAGGTCTTGTCTTAAGATATCAAAAAGAGCAAAGCTTTCAAATCATAATTTCTCATGTAATAGCTAAACTGCCCCTAAGGTTGCAAAAACAGTGGTAGAAAATCTTTCGCAATTAAAAACAAACTTGTACATTTTGGCTTCTTGTTAAGATTGCAAAAGCAAAGAAAATAATTCCTCACCAAGCTTTGCTAGAAGCACAACACATTTTCCTATGGGAAAATAAAATTGTTCCATGACATTGTGGGGAGCTGAGCTCATAGCGAAGCAGCATGTTCATTGTTCTGTTTCTGAGATTCCAACAAGTCTCAATGTTTTGGTTTGGCTCAGTTGCAGTGGTTTGTGGGTTGAGTTTATCCTCTGAAGAAATTACTTTCTCTGGTTTGTTTGCCTAGGACAGGATCTAAACACTGATGTCTGGATTCCTCATTCCCAGAGCAAATGTGAAGTGGAAATGGTCCACTTGGTCTTCTTAAAATATTGTGTCACACAAAGTTTTATTCACTCAATGCTTGACAGTGAGTAAATATTTTGCCATTTATTAGCAGAACTGGTAGAAGGTGACCTTATTTAAAATTATGATAGCTTAAATCCTGGTCAAAGTAAATAATCAACTTTTTGGGGAAGGAAATATTCTTTCCCCTAGTTACTTAAGAAACAATCTGGAATACATAACCATTTACAAAAATCACAAATAATTTTAAGAGTGAAAAACCCACTTTTTAGATGCTAACTTGCTTGCTGTAAAATATTTTTTTCCACAATAGGATAGTTTTTGGAAGGAGATGCAATCAAAGTACTTCAGTTGCAAAGCTACTGTAACCACCAGCAGGTGGAACTGAAACTGGGACAACCAGAGCTAAAAGCATAAGCCTCTACTGCTTGAGCTAAAAGACCACTTTGTTTCCTCTAAGGCCATAAAAGAAGCACACTCTTTCTCTCTTAGTCCATTTCTACACAGGCCACTTTCTTCAAAAGTGGCATGGTAATACATGGCCCTAAATATGCTAATGAGGTGTGGATGCAAATTCCCCATGCCTCATTAGCATATGGTCATGTGATTTGGGGTCTGGAAAACCATTCTTCTGACTTCAAAATGGCATTTAGAAGCACAACCCCCGGGGGGTCTTCCGGAAGGAAGTCCTTCTTCTGGAGGCCCCTTCTTCCCAAAAATTTTCGGGAAGAAGGGGCCTCCGGAAGAAGGACTTCCTTCTGGAAGCTCCCCCGGGGCCGCGCTTCTACATGGCGTTGTGGAATCCGGAAGAACGGTCTTCCAAACTCCAAATCACGTGACCATATGCTAATGAGGCGTGGGGAATTTGCATCTGCCCCTCATTAGCATATTTCGGGCCATGTATTACCATTCCACTTTCGAAGAAAGTGGCCTGTGTAGAAACGGCCTTAAAGTGGTCTGAGTGACACTACATTGGACAGTGAACCTCATGCAGTAGGCATGTTCGTTACACTATCATCAAGAATAATATAAATATTGGACTAAATTCTGAAAGACTTACTCAGTGTTTCTCAGTCAAAATTTCCATTGGCTACAATGGCAGGAGTGAATGAGTGACTTTTTGCATTTTCACTTTGGCTGTGTCTACACTACAGTGATCCTTTGAAAGAAGTTCATCCAGAAAAGCTCTTCTGAAAAAACTTCTTTCCAAAGATGGCATCCACACACAAAAAAGTGGATCTAAAGATCGATCTACTCTTTTGGGAGAGAGTGCTCTTTCGAAAGAACAGGCCACGGATTGAAAAATCTGGCACCATGAGGATTGCTCTTTCAAATGAAGGGCCTACAGAGTGTCTACGCTTTTTTGTTTTTTTAAGAATCTTTCGGAAAAAGGCACTCTTCCTCATCTGGGAGAGGAAGAGAGCCATCAGAAAAAGGGCCACATTCTTTTGATTTCAGATCAAAAGAGCACTTTTTGTGTGTAAAAAGGCCATGGTTATTTTTTGTTTTGTTTTTTTCCCCCTGAAAAAGGCCCAGCTTTTCCAAAAAAACTTGCTAGGATAGACACAGTCTTTGAAGAGCCATGTTAGACTTTGGGAGTTCTTGGCTTCCAGTCATACCATCACACCACACACCATTCCTTGCTTTTACTAAAATGAGACCTCAGCACAAGATTTTACGTTAAATATTTGTTTAGGTGCTGGGTAAAGCAGACATATTCTTTTGGGGAATTATTAGGTTTGCAATTAAAGAAATGAAAGACAGCAAGTCTCCAATGCAATATGAGTAAATATTGGAAGCATGAAATCTAACTGTATGTGTAAATTGCTACCTTTACTTTAGCATTGCAAACCATACTCCCAATTTTATTTGATCATATAAAATATGTTAAATGTTTAGCAGCATTACCATGTAAAGAAGTGTGGATGAAGTGTATATTTTTAAATACAGCAAGTAATAAAAAGCTGAGTAAATTCCCAAGAATATCATTTTTTAGGCAAGTACAATAGAATGCTTAATGGAATATATTCCCAGGTCTGCTATTTTTAATTCTCTTTTTTCTGCTTTAATCTCCTTGCCCAGTCAGTGGTTGCTGTTATGGCAGCTGCAAGGGAGTAGTTCTAGCCATAGACAATTTCAATATTTGTTCTGTTTATCAACTAAAAAGGGATGCTGTATATTTGCAGACAAGCAGCACGGATTCCATCACAACCAGAGGCAATCCTTTGTCTGTTGGAGAGTGCATTAAACTGTCCAGAACTTGTCTATAAGCGACAACATATAAATTCTTGGCATATTGTTAATAAACATTCACAGCAGGACAGTAGAAGACCAAAGGAAATCTGAAGGGAGTTTAGAAAAAAACTCCCTTTATCATGAAGTCATTTATATCCTAGTTTACTTTCTTATTAAACTTTGCTAAGAAATATGCATGTGGACTTTGGCAAAAAGTCAAAGTCCTCTTTAAAGAGAGTTTTAAAAGGATACCCTTTTTAATAAGCCATATAAGAAAGCTATAGTAACAATTCTGATCAAAATATATCAAATGTCATTCTAAATCAGGCTGCAATTTAATGAAAATGAGATGTAATGTAACATTGCCTCTTCCTGACTTATCATCATTCATTCAAAGACTCATCAGATGTCATGGTTCAGTCCTGCATCCCTTTCTCCTAAAATCCTCTCACTACAGTGGCAGCTTTGCCTGAACAAAAAAAGCAGATTTTGGATGATAACTTTCAATTGGCAGCTCCATACTTCCAAATCAGTTCTTTGCTCATTGATGTACTCCATGTGGCATTTTTGAAAGACTCATTGGGGGATCCATTTGACTGGAGTAAGGCTCAATTATACTAGAAAGTAGAATGTAGTAGAAGTCTTTTGCTGACAAATATTGTCATAGTTTTGTGGGGGTTGTAGTTTCTCTGTCCATAAATATTTCTGGCTTGTCTCTTTTATGGCTATGTGTACATGGTGCGCTGCTGCTGGCAGGGTCATGCAAATGAGGTATTCATTTACAAAATGTGTGCCTCATTAGCATGCTCTCACTTGATTGCTGTCCCAGCAAAGGCTGCTGTTGTCACAAAACAAGCCATGTAGACGGGGTTCTGCCAGCGAAAACCCCTTTCATCAACAGATCCTATTCCCTGAAAAAAATGAGGGATAAGGGGCTGTTAGCAAGGGGGGTTTTGGTCGACAGAACCTCACCTACATGGCTTGTTTTGTGGCATCAGCAGTCTCTGCCGGGACAGTGATCACACAAGAGTATGCAAATGAGGTGTGTTATTTGTAAATGAGGACCTCATTTGCATTATCAAGTGCCTTCATTTGCATGACCCTGATGGCAGCAGCATGCTGAGTAGAAGTAGTCTATAAGAATTCGACTTCAAGCTGATTCAAATATGATGCTCCCAAACACATAACTCACTAACCATCATGCACAGACTGAGCTCAGTCCTCCCGCAAGTGCTGTTTTTCCCTCAAATTCCTAAATGCTTATTTCATGGAATAGCACTGGGATACAAGCATATTCATATCTTTGTAAAGACATAAGAAGGAGACATTTTCTAACCATTAAAATTATCTTAACCTATTTCTTATCTCACCCCTTACCAATAACTCATCTGTGTTACTATTTCTCTTTCCAACATAGTTGTTACCTTGCTCTAGCTGTTATTTATATTTGTAGATTTCTTCAGACAATAATATTCAAATAAGTCTAAGACAGGGCTCAACAATCTTTCCTTGACAGAGTGCCAGAATTTGACCTTTTAACCTTTATGTATGATGCAAGTGCCAGTGATACTTTTTAAAGTCACTAACAGTCTTACAATAGCTTAATTAATATATAAATTTAGATGTAGACCTTTACCCTTTAGGGGGTGGTTGGTAGCATTAGCTGGTCTCTTGTTAATCCACAGGCAGCACGGCTTTGACCAAGCTCCCGTCTGCATGAGGGAAGAGGGGAAGGGCAGGGTTGAGCTCCCACTCTGTATGCCAATGAAAATAGGCTCATGTGCCACTCTTGGTATCCATGCCAGGGGTTGCTGACCCCTAGGCTAAGATAGTATATTACTGGGCACAAACACATTGTGGTATGATATATTTAAAACATAATAATAAGCTCCAGTTCTACACATACTTAGTACTGAGTATGAAAATATTATTGGCAAGTAAGGATTGCGCTCATATAAACTGTGGGGGCAGGAGGGTTGTAGGCAGGATAGGACATGATAATAGCATAGTTCAGGACAAATTTTGTTCTCATATACAGGTGCACACCTCCCAATATCTTCACTGGGCAATGTGCACGTGTGCGTAGGAGCAGGATCTGGACTTTTAAAGAAAAAAATACATTATCAAATTAAAACCCAAATCCCAAATACTTTGGAAACCCTGAATAAACAGTGTGTGCACAGATTCTTACAGAGAGAATCATGCAGGTGAAATCCTGTCCCTAGGCAGTGGAGTACCAGCAAAGATTCAAGGTTTATATTAAAAACCACAGTGCTGCACTTTTCCCTTTATGGTTACGTCTACACGTGAACGCTACATCGAAATAGGCTATTTCGATGAATAACGTCTACACGTCCTCCAGGGCTGGTGCCGTCGACGTTCAACGTCGACATTGGGTAGCACCACATCGAAATAGGCCTGCGAGGGAACGTCTACACGCCAAAGTAGCACACATCGAAATAAGGGTGCAAGGAACAGCTGCAGACAGGGTCACAGGGCGGACTAGTGCTTCCAGGGCAACAGCTAGCCGGTCTCTTAAAGGGCCCCTCCCAGACACACGCAGCCTGCACAGCACGCAGTCTGAAGAGCCATAGGCACGCACACCTTGAGCGACGCAGTCATGGACCCCCAGCAGCAGCAGCAGCAGCCAGAGGTCCACCCAGCCGCCCCTGTAGGAGCAGTGCTCGCCCTGCTCCATGCCATGCAGGAGGCAGCTGAGCACATCCTTGCCACAGAGGAGGAGGATGCAACCCCCAACCCTGCAGCACCCCGCCCCCCCGCCCGCCTCATACGCCGCCGGCTGTGGAGCCACCCCACCAGCACCAACTGGTGGGAGCGGCTGGTGCTCGGAGAGTGGGACGACGACCTCTGGCTCCAGAACTTTCGCATGAGCTGGCAGACATTTCTGGAGCTATGCCAGTGGCTCACCCCTGCACTGAGGCACCAGGACACCTTCATGCGGCGTGCCCTCAGTGTGGAGAAATGGGTCGGCATCGCTGTCTGGAAGCTGGCCACTCCAGACAGCTACTGATCCGTGGGGCAGCAGTTTGGCGTCGGCAAGGCCACCGTCGGGGCTGTCCTCATGGAGGTAAGAGGACCCACGGGGGCAGAGGGAGGCAGCCCTGGCAGGGGAGGGGAGGGGAGGAGAGGGGGGCCCTGGCAGGGGAGGGCCACACACACCCTGCACACCCCTCATTGGTGCTCTCCCATGTGCTTCCCCTGCAGGTCGTCCGCACCATCAACGCCCTGCTCCTCCACAGGCTCGTGTGACTTGGGGACCCGGATGCCACCATTGCGGGCTTTGCCACCCTGGGCTTCCCCAATTGCTTCAGGGCTCTGGATGGGACCCACATCCCCATCTGCACCCCAGAGCACAGTGGAGGACGCTACTTAAACAGGAAGGGCTACCACCACTCAGTGGTCCTCCAGGCCTTGGTGGACAGCCAGGGCCATTTCCTGGACATTTATGTGGGCTGGCTTGGCAGCACCCACGACACCCAGGCATTCCGGAACTCAGGCCTGTGCCGCCGGCTGGAGGCGGGGAACTACATCCCCCAGCGGCAGATCCCTGTGGGGGACCCCACCATTTCCCTGTGCGTCATCGCAGATGTGGCATACCCCCTCCGTCCTGGATCATGCACCCTTACACGGGCCACCTGTCAGCCAGCCAGGAGTGCTTCAACCTGCGCCTGAACCACGCGCGCCAGGTGGTACAGCGCACTGTTGGGCCCCTCAAAGGGCGCTGGACGTGTCTCCTCTCCTGCCTTGATGCAGGCCCCACCAACATCCCCCAGATTGTGGGCACGTGCAGCGCCCTCCACAACCTCGTCGAGAGCAAGGGGGAGGCCTTCTTTCAGGGCTGGGCTGTGGAGGCTGGCAGGGCCAATGTGCAGCCACCCGCTGTCCCCAGTCACCAGGTGGACCCCAAAGGGACCCGGGTCCGGGAGGCCCTGCGGGCCCATTTCTATGAGGCCGCGGGGTGAACGCTGGCAGGCCTCCCACTGCCCCCGCCATCCTCCACAACACTCCCTGCCCCTACGCACACACCACAGAGCACCCAAGAGCACCCCCCCCACCTTTCTTGAAAATAAAAACAGACATTTGTTTGTAAAACCAGATCTATGTTGAACTCTCCTTTTTAATATCTTAACTAACTATTTACAGGCCGAATAAATATTACATATATATATATATATATATATATATATATATTATAAGTCCGATAAGATGAAAGAAGAAAAGGGGAAGACAAGGAAGGGGAGAACTACGTACATGGGGGGGCAGGTATCAGCATCATAACAACAACATAACAACAGGGGTCTAATAGAAACTATTTACAAACGAACATAAAACTGAGGGGAATATATACAAAGGGTGGGGGCACGTCCTGGGCCCCACAACCCCTAATGTCCAGCACTGGGGGTGGGCGGCCGCGATCCGCACCTCGGTCTCAGCCCTGGCCGGGGCTGGCTGGGGGCCGGGCGGACCGGGAGATAAGGCCGGCGGGCGTCAGCTGGCCCCAGGTCCCCCTCGACGGAAGGGCCCTCGGTGGCAGGTGGCGGTGCGACGGCGAATGGAGCAGCGGCTGGAGCAGCGGGTGGAGCATGCAGGGCGGGCATAGCAGCGGCCGGCGCAGCATGGGGGTCCAGGTAGTCCGCGATACGCTCGAACGTACACATGAAGGCCCCCCACGCCTCCTGGCGCCAGGCCAGAGCACGCTCCTGCAGTTCAAGGCGCTGCTCCTCCACCCGCATACGCTGCTCAGGGACCTCCAGCTGCCGATGGTGGATCTCCAGCAGCTGGGGGTCTGTCGCCGTCCAGTGGTGGTGCTGAGTCCACCATCGTCCCTGCTGTGGGGATGGTCGGTCCTCCGCCGAGGGGCTGGCCTGGAGTGATGGCCCCAGTGGGCTCTCCGGGACCACTGACACCTTGCCGGCACTCTCCGGTCCTTCTGATGGTGCAGCTGCGGAACACAGGGGGGGAAGAAGAGTGGAGACAGCTGTTAGTGTGGGCCCCGAGCCGTGGCCCTTGTCCCCCCACCCCTCTGCTGCAGGTTCCCCATCCCCGTCCCCAGGAGATGCTGCTGCTGCTGATGATGGGTGTCCCACCGCCTCCCCCCGGGGGACCCTAGGTTCCGCTCCCCCCAACCCCAGGTATGGGGCATGGCACTGTCGTGCTGGGGGGCAGGGGCTGATGCACTCTTATGAGAGACATGCCACTGCTGTCCTTGGGGCCATGGTCATCTGGGCATGTGGAGGGCCCTGGTCATATCTGTTCCCCCCGCCCCTCAACCCCGGGGGTGCGCACCGGGGGGATACATACCTGATGGTCTGCTCCCACGGTCGGGGGACACCCGGTGGGCAGAAGCCCAGCTGGAGCTCCTCGAGGGCAACATAATCCGCAGCCCCCCATCACTGGAGGAGGACACCCCCTCCTCCTCCTCCGGTGCCCCAGGGGTGGGCTCCTGGGGTGGCCACCAGGGTGCGGGGCTTATCTCCAGGGCGGACTCCACCCCCAGGGCCTGCTGGGGCTCGTCGGCTGATGTATCAAGCGTGGCCGGAGGAGAGGAGGTGTGCCAGGGGCCCAGGATGTCCCTGAGCTCCCTGTAAAAGGGGCAAGTGACGGGGGCGGCCCCAGATCGGCCGGCCGCATCCCAGGCCCGGGCGTAGCCCTGCTGCAGCTCCTTCACTTTACTGCGGACATGATCCGGAGTGCGGGCAGGGTGACCCCGGGCGGCCAGGCCCTCAGCGAGCCGAGCGAACGCATCCGTGTTCCGCCTCTTGCTCCCCATTACCTGGAGCACCTCCTCCTCACTCCAGAGCCCTAGCAGGTCCCGAAGCTTGGCCTCCGTCCAGGAGGGGCCCCGCTGC
Source organism: Carettochelys insculpta (assembly GCF_033958435.1). Lineage (NCBI taxonomy): Eukaryota > Metazoa > Chordata > Testudines > Carettochelyidae > Carettochelys > Carettochelys insculpta. Next base: position 50,013,960 of record NC_134143.1, on the reverse strand, counting down.
CGCTTCCCAGCCTGGCTGGTGGTCTGGGAGCCCTGGCTCCCCTTGAGGGGGGTGCCCTGGGGGCGCTTTGGGGGCTGGGGGGCAGCCATCGCAGTGGTGGGCGGCTGTTCTGGCTGCAGAGGACTGTGCAGGCTGGCCGCGTGGCTGGGCTGCCGCCTGCACGCTCTCTCAGCTTCCTGCACAGGAAGGCAGGGGGCGGGGAGCTTTAAGGGGCCGCTGCACGCGGCGACCATCGAGCTCAGGGGCTGGAGAGAGCATCTCTCAACCCCTCAGCTGATGGCCGCCATGGCGGACCCCGCTATTTCGATGTTGCAGGATGCACAATGACCACACTTTCCCTACTTCGACGTTGAACGTCAAAGTAGGGCGCTATTGCCATCTCCTGATGGGGGTAGCGACTTCGACGTCTCGCTGCCTTACGTCGATGTCAACTTCGAAATAGCACCCGCCACGTGTAGCCATGATGGGCGCTATTTCAAAGTTGGCGCAGCTACTTCGAAGTAGCTGGCATGTGTAGACGCAGCCTATATGTGAAAGGAACTTGGTCCTGTTCCACCGGCCACGCCCTATCCTTTTATTGGCTTTCCCACATCTCCCCCTCCATAGTGGTGCATACTCCAGAGCAGGCATAGCCAATTATTTTTCCTCAAGGTCCCAATTTCTTGATGAAGGTATAGTCAATGTCCATACTCCAGATAAAATAATTAAAAAACAACAATTATAATACGTGACAAAAATAAGATTTCAGGCTCTGTTCAAAAGCACTGAATGGTCCAGATTTATTCTTTTGTCTACCTATTAGCTACCCCTCCCCAGAATATCAATAGCTTATTGCTTTTCAGTGTGTGGAGAAAGTGGAGTCCCCTGTGCAGCTGCTCCCTGGAAAGGTACCCCAAACGAGTCTTGCTACCTGTCAGTCACTCATGAGCACTTCTTTAATAGGGAAACGAAAAAGAAAGCACTGGGGTTTGAAGGATGAAAACAGACAGAAAACTTTGACTACTTTGCAAGTAATTTGGTGATAAGAATATATCATTTGAAAATTATTATAGTTGCCACATGTGATCTGTTTGGTATTTGAGAAGAGTATTTTCCCAGAGCAATGTAATGCATGCTACAAGAATTACAATGTTTATCATTTTAAGAATGATTCCTTCACTTGGAGTTGTATCCTTCTAAATTGATTAAGTCTCTCTAATGGTGACTTCTGTGTCACAGGGTAGTATCAAGCAACTATTAAGATGATAGGAATGTGGCTTGAATGTCCTCATCCTACAACGAGAGCTTTTAAATAGACACCAGAAAAATGTACTGGACAAACTGTTTTGCTAGCATTACTCCAGGAAAGTCAATGGAGATAAGCTTGCAGAAAATCTGTGTTCTGCATAATACATTAAAGTCTTGTAAGGAAAAAGTCAGAGAAAACTTAACTTGAAGATAATGCCAAAATGATACAATATAAAAACTACATATACAGTTCGAATAAGGATTTCATTGTTTTTAAATATAAATACATGATAATGATAATTCAACCTGATGAGACTTAATACAGGCACAGTGGCCCGTGCACACATAGTCAACTAAACAATTCGGATCTCAGATTGCAATACCCTGTGCCTGCACTGATGTCAATAGACATTCTCAAGTAGGCACTGAATATAGCTCCAATCAAGCTTCTGTGGGGTGCTTCATGCAATGGGGCACTTGCTAACCAATAATAATAGTTTACAGTGTAAATGTTGTGTAGATGGAAAAAAAGAGAAAAATACTCTCAGAAATTATGATGATATGAACAGATCTGGAGAACATTTCCACCAGATTTCTTTTAACTGATAAATAAAAATACTATTAACAATACCATTAATAAACAAATGCGTACTTTTAAGAATCCTGGCAAATTCAATTGTCTAACCTTAACTTAATTCTAGGTAATTATTGACTGTGACAGGTCACAGAACTCCAGGACAAATGACATATAAACACAAATAAACAAAATCTTTCAAAGTGTCAAGCACTTTTACCGGATACAGATGAAACAATGTAAGGAAAAATGACTATAGAAAAAATATTGTATATATAAATATAAAGTGACGACTAGGAAAGCATAATGCACTTGCTATAGACTGCAAGGTTCACATTTGAGTTTACGTAGAGAAAACTGGCTAACAGAACAGCAGGTAAACAATCATTCACTGAACTAAATATTGGTGTTGTTCACTACCTAGAGATCCATGTCAATGTTCTTCTTTGAGGATATGCATTACAGGCAGTTCTAAATTCCCAACTGATTTTGTTTCTGAAAAAAATAAGACATATTCTCAGCTGGTATAGATCAACACAGCTCCTTTAACTTTTATGTAACTAAGCTGATTTACACCAACTGAGAATTGAGCCCACTCCTTTCTAATTTTTTATTCAGCAGACAATATCTAAGCAAACAGTGTAGAGAAAATGAATAAAATATCCATTTATTCAGCTGAAATAATTTTAGAAATAGAAATTTGGTCTTTGAGAACAGAAAAAACACTTCAGCTCTGTTAACTATCCATCTGTCTATCTAAGGCTTTTATACCACTACCTGGACAAATGCCCTTCATGTAAAATCAATAGTCTCTACTAGACTTCACAGCATCTCTGGCACATCTCTCCCTTTTTGTAATACTTGGAGTAAGGTTTTAGGCTCTTTTTAAGATTTCATTAATATCTTTGGATTTTTTGCTTGGCAGGGATTTACTGGGTAAAAAAAGTATTAATGTTGTATGAGTTTTTCTCATGGTGGGATGGATTTTTCTGCTGAATATATGCCAGATTTTGCATTAAACTAGCCAATTAATAAATTGTGCATGTGTAGAAACCTGCATGTGCACACACAAAAGCATCTTGTCACATAGAAATCAGGAGGATGCATGTTTGGTCATCTGAACTGCAAAAACAAATATGCATTTTTGCTCATTATGCAAACATATTCACAAAAATTGTGGATATATTTGTGGAAGCATGTTGAAAATTTGTCCCCTAAAGCTCTGTCTATACTACAGAGTTCTGTCAACACAAGTCATTGTGGACAGATATTTCCCAATAGAACTTCTGTCTACAAAACACGCCCACACCAAATACAAGCTCCCCCATCAACATCCTCTGTCAACAGAGAGTGGCCAGACTGCCCACCCTTCTGTTGAGAGAACAGCCAACCGGAAGTTCTAGAAACAGGGCTGCCTGGTGAACTGGAAGCCTTCTCTGTTGACAGAGAGCCCCCCTGGAGCATCTTCACTTTTTGTTTTTGTCAAAAGAATCTGTCGACAGAGACACTATGCCTCATGCGGTCAAGACAGTACTCTGCCAGGAAAACTGCTGTGCTCTGTTGACAGATTCTCAACAGACCACATTTGTAACATAGACATTCCCTGGTTTTATCGACATAAAGCCTCTTTTTTTTGGCAGAACTCTGTAGTGTAGACCCAGTTTAAATCCCTTAGGCCGTTTCTACATTTCTACATGTGCCACTTTCCCCAAAAGTGGCATGCTAATAAACAGCCCTGAAAAATGCTAATGAGGTGCGGACGTAAATTCCCAGAGCCCCCTTAGCATACGATCACATGATTTGGAATCGGGAAGAAGTTCTTCCGGACTCCAAAACAGTGTGTAGAGTCATGGCCCCTGGGGGAACTCCTGGAAGGAAATCCTCCTTCCAGAAGCCCCTTCTTCCTTATAATTTTCAGGAAGGGACTTCCAGAAGGAGGATTTCCCTCCAGGAGATCCCCCAGGGGCCATGCCTCTACACGCTGTTTTGGAGTCTGGAAGAACTTCTTCCAGATTCCAAATCATGTGATCGTATGCTAATGGGGCGCTGGGAATTTACATCCAAACCTCATTAGCATTTTTCGGGGCTGTTTATTAGCATGCCGCTTTTGGAGAAAGTGGCATGTGTAGAAAAGGCCTTAGGGTGGATCAAACCATAGTTATGGAAGGACATCATACTGTAATAAATATCTTTACATATTTAATGACTTTGTCTAAATGTCTCGTCAACCTTTTTTGTTTTATTCCTATTGCATTCTCTATATGGAACAGAAAGAATGCAAATTAAACTTGTTTAGCTCTGACATAGGGAGTTAAAACTCCTGTTATCTTCAATAAGATTATATTTGTCTTGTAGCTTAGTTGTGTTTTCTAAGGAGAAATCACAGACAGAGTTTTATTTTAAGCCAATTCTTATTAAATTGAAATAAAAAAAAAGCAGTCATCCATCTTAACCAAAACTCTGGCAGGCCAGATTCAATCCTTCTTGACAAATTCAGATACAAAAGAAGAAAATGGACTGTCCCTCTCTAGAAAAAACAGAACTCAAATGCTCATTCATGTGAAGAGCCAAAAGGTTCTTCTTCCCTTCCAGATGCTGTAGGTTACCAGCGTTTATCAGCATTACATACTCCCTAAAAATGGCCTTATCACAGTACAAGGAAAAGAAGCTTAGATACTCAATTTCGTACAAGTTCTACATTCAGGGCCTCTAAGCCAATTCTGATTAAATTGAAACAAAAAATTAGCAGTCATCCATCTTAGCCAAAGTCCTGGCAGTCGCATTTGTGCAGCAGGCCTTGGAGTCCTGCAGGCATTACTACTCTGCCCACAAGTCCAGGAGGCCCTGGATTTCTGCCCCTCTCCATGAAGGGGCATGGCATTTGGACCCCCTTGTGAGCCCTGGGGGATCTCAGGGGGCCTCCGCCATCATGTCTGGCTGCTGGGTGCAACTGTGAGGGCGTTGCAGTTTGCAGCTTGTAGTTCTGCTGCTCGCATGCTATCACAGGGTTCCCCATGCACCCTGCGGCTTTAAGAAGGGCCAGAGGCAGGAAGCATAGAGCACTGATTGCTGTGGACTGTGTCCACTGGGGCACCTGCGCAGTATCCCAGACTATTTTCTATCAACCAAAGCACCCCAGCGCCCGAACGTCCAGACTGGCACTTTGTCAACAGATCTCTGTCAACAGAGGCATTCGTCCTCCTGGTGCATGGGGTACAGCTGACAACAAAAGTGCTGCATTCTGTCAACTTACTGTGAACAGAACGTGCTTTGCAATCTGGATACTCCATGGGTTTTGTTGACAAAATGGCTGTTTTGTTGACAAAGCCCTGCAAACTAGACATAGCCTAGGTACCTAAAGTCAATTAATGCCTAATTCTTTGCAGTAAAAATCCTCTAGGTGCCTACTCTTGTGCCTCTGAGCATGATCGATGATGCTCCAGTCTAGGAGTTTCCCAGTTCTCACCCTGTCATGACCTGGGGCTAGAAGTTATCAGAGACGCCTGTCTCCTTTTCAGCTCTTTGTGGAGCTAATTAGCTTCTGAGCATGCCTACCCAATTAGAGCCCCCAGAGGACTTAGGTGGAGGCATGCTATCTATAGATAACAGAGACAGGAATTAACTAGCAGCCCAGTCTTGTGTGTTAAATTCTGAGGGAGGAGTAGAGTACATAAATTTCTTCCTAGCATCTCCCACTGTCCATTTTAGGTTGTTCCCTGCCTACCAAGGTGGCTTTGTGTGTTCCTGAAGGGGTTTCTCCACCTTCCCCTGGAGGAGGGAGGGCAGGGCCTGATGTGCTTGCACACACAGGTCCATGTTTTCCACCTCCAGACCCTGCAGGGACTTCTTGACCATGCAGACAGTTCAGTGTAGAGCAAGCTGGCGCACACTTCCCTCTGCCATTTCCGAGGGCTCTGATATGACCAGCAGCTCCTCTACCTCCCCTTGGTCCCCTTGAGAGGTCATCCGCAAGACCTCTCAGAGCTGCCAGTCTTCTACCAGGACCTCCTCTGCACCTGGTGGCTGCTTTTGGCCACCAGCTCCTTGGGGCTACTGTGGTGGAAGACCTCCTAGCAGAGCCCCTGCTACACAACCTGCATTTTTGTGTGCAGGTGGTGGAGTTCCCCTTAGTGTGCCACAGGTTGTTCCTGGGAGGAGTCACCAGAATCAAGGACTTCCTGGACTACAGCCAGGGAGACTGGCTGGAGGCCTCAGCACTTGCCCAGTGTACAGGACTCTCCACCCTCTGCATTCCACAGCATGTGCTCCAAGAGGTAAGGGCTGCCTTATCACCTACTGCTCAAGTCTACCTCAGCCAGGTTCTGCAAGAGGGTGCACCCTGTTCCCCTCCCCCAGCCTCTGGATCTCTCTCTAGGCCCTCGGCCTCGTGTGCCCTCCTGACTTCCTCCCCGTCATCACCCAAGATGGCTGTATGATTTGCAGTCAGTCCCCTTTTGAACCGTGCCAAGACATCACCTATACACGCTCATGCTCCATATGCCCCTGTTTCGGCTTCTCCAGAACCTCCTGCGGAGGTTCTGGCTGCACTTTTCCCTGCACCTTCTGATCCTATCACACCCCATCCATGGCCCCACAAAGTAGGAGGACCTCCTTGTCAGCCTCCTCCTGGCCATGGCCAAGGTAGCCATCTACAAGACCAGGGAGAGGAAGCTGGCTGAGGTGGGAGACTGCCACTGTGGGGCCTACATCTGTTCCTCCATCCGTTCATGAATCCGAGCAGTGGGCACTGTCTGGGGCTCTCTGCTCAGTATCCCCTTCTGGCTCCCTCATTCTAGCCCTATGATCTCCACACCCATCCCTGTTTTCTTTGTAGTTGTCCCCTGAATTCATTTGGGGACCATGTTCTTTTAGTGTAACCCACCCCACCACCCCCAGGGGGATCTTGATACTGTGGGCAGGCTTGTGCCCCCACAACTTCCTTGGTCTCTAATAGTGGAGTCTGCTTGCCTGACTCTGTTACACAGCTGCCCTCCGAAAACTGTCTGGAAAACAAGAGGAGAGAGCATGTGTTTAAGTCACAGCCCCCTGCTATTATAGTCTAAATATAAAATGATACATTTCTGCCGCCACTTCTGATCCTTTGCATAATTGTTACTTGAGCATGGACCTTTGATCTGACTGACTGTTCCTCCAGAGATTGAACAGGGCCTGGAGTTACAGCAAGCACTCACCCCTTTGTAGACTCTGTGTCATTCCCAGAAGTCAATAGAGTCACGCAGATTCACATGGAGTAAGCGGAAGCATCCCCAGACTTGCCTCACCAAAATCCCACATCTCCCAAATACATTCTTACTCATCCACAGAAAACAACCAACCTTCTGTTCTTTTATTTTAACCACTGCAGCCACTTCACTGATTGCAAAGGTGGGAGTGGCATTGTAACCCACACATCTAGGTGTGGGTCACTATCCCATGGAGTGGCACCTAGGCCACTTTCACAGAGAGGGAGGGAGTCTCCTCTGCAGCCTTAGCTGAGGGCCTTCTAGCTGTTGCATAGGGCTGCAGAGACTCCTGAACTGGGCTCCCAGGGTTCCAGGTTTGAGTCTGCCTGTGGGTGATTACAATACTGTCTGGGGTTACTCTATATTGAGAAGCACCTCTCTACTCTAGTCTGTGCCTGCCAGGAATCAGCTCCATGACTCCACCAGCCCCTGGCAAGATAAGCACTGGCTGCCAGGGCACCACTGGCCCTGTTCTCTCTGCAGTGTAAGGCACACATCTGCCCTGTTTCCCCTGCCTCTGCAGCACCCAGTCCCTGTTTCCCTGGACAGTCACAGAACTCTTAAGATGTGCATATCCCTAAGGACTAGTATACAACAGCTTACACCATGCATCTCAGGATCACTGCTCTGCTTAATATCCAACTCTCAGATATATTTATAGTCAGTGTCTTTTTTGTTTAAAAAAAAAGAAAGAAAGAAAGAAGTGGGCTTTGTGGAGACAATGATTGTCTCAGACTATTCACTTTATACGGACCGACGTATGTAATTCAGGCTTTTGTGGATCACAATGTTGCTCCTATGATTTTTCTGGATGCTTAAAAATTAGTTGTTAAATGCTCAGGGTTGCAATGTCTAAGTCCATTTTGTTGGTCTGTGCCTAACTAAGCATTAAAATAGAGAGTAATATCCCCATCATTCAGCATCGGGCACACCTAAAAAGAGACTCTGGACAGATATTAAATCCCATCCACTTGGTTCATCCTTTAAGTGGTTGCATCTATTTGTCTAATTTTCTTTTGACACACTTGACAGTAATCAGAAATCACAGGTTTCCACAAACAATCTCTTCTCAGATCTCTGTATCCTCAACTTGTGATAGCTGTGCTTAAGCGTGATCATCCTCTTATGCTTATGAAGGGATCAGCTGCATTAAAGAACAATGGGGCAGGCTGAAAGCATCCTCTAAAGATAATAAAGGTACCAGCATAGTTACACTATGAAATATGCTCCACAGCAAAGCCACTTGATGGGAAGATGGGTCTAAAACGACTCCTTTAGACCCATCTCCTCTATGGAAGTGGATAATTCTACACCTCTAGCTCCATCAGTGAGGCCATGATCAGGAGTTGTAAGAGTAATACAAGAAATACATTCTACAAATGCACAGACATACATAAGAACACGTTCCTCACCAGAACAGAGAGAAGCCTTACCCTGTTTAGGAATGTAACCCATTCCCTGTGTCTACATGAGCCCCTTCCTTTCAAAAGGGGCATGCATGTTAATGATCGGATTCAAAAGATGCTAATGAGGCTTTGCAATAAATATGCAGCACCTCATTAGCATAAGGGAGGCTGCGGCGATTCGAAAGTGCGGCTTTTCGAATCACGTGCCGCCCATGGAGACAGGACCTTCCGAAAGAACCCGCCCCAGTTTTCAAAAACCCTTCTTCCTAACACCAGAATCTTTCGAACCCACTCATTAACATGCCTCTTTCGAAAGGAAGGGGCTCATGTAGACACAGCCATCTTCTATCTTATCAACAGCGTAAATAACACCTATTAGCTAACACGATCCTCTCTCCTTCCTTTCAATCACCCTTTGAAAATATTTCTGGCCATGACATCCCCCCCATTTCCAAAAGTGATGACCCTCCCCGTACTATGCCACCTTCACTTTTGTGGTGCTAACAGTGGTGCTTCCTTCATAGCTGGGCATCTGCCAGCAGTTGCTGCTCTCACCACTTGACCAGAATAGTCTTACAATCTCCTTTTAGGCCAGGACCCTTCATTTAAGAAACTGAATGTCTTCCACCTCATTCACAGCTCCTTCTCCCCATTTATCCTTGGACTTCAATGGATTTTAATGTACTGCCTTGGATGGAAATGTGGTTATATATGCAGTTGTAGAAGACGAATGGTTAAATAATCCTAATAATCCCACTAGGCTGGACAATATACAGTGTGCACCAGTTTTTCTTAAATATGAGAAGATTTTTTCTTTGCCATATTGTTTTAACCATGTTGGTCCAAGAATCTGAGGTCTGCAGGTCTCCTTACAGAAGTCTGCCACATTGGGAGAGCTATGATGATACCCCTTCTTCCTTGTGGAACCAGGAAGACAGGGATGTCTCGGCAAAGAGGGGTTTCCTGAAATTTGTTCCTGTATGGCCAGGCCAAATGTCAGGAAAGCTTCTCCCAACAGAACTGTTGGCAGAATGTTGGCAAATTTGCATAACTTTTGCTGATAGTTCTTGGCAATCTAGGCATAGCCTGAGGGACATATTACAGAAGAAGTAATATGTTTTGTTGGAACAACTTCCATTGGTTGAACTGACAAACTTCTGAGCTGAAGAAGAGCTCCAAGAATCTCAAATTTGTCCTTTCCACCAAGAGAAGTTTTTTCAAGACAAGGTATTACCTCACTTACCTTTTCCCTCTTGAAGATTTTTATTATTTACAAGAAGAATGAAAGGATGGACTTGAAAGTTTGCTTGCTCTAATTTTTTTCAACACTGGTGGCAAATAGGATAAGTATCATTGAATCTGACTATGAACATAAAGCAACTTATGCTTACTATCATCTTTGTTTATGGCTTTTTGCCACTGGATTAACTTCCTGTTTAACCAATAAAGCATTCACTCCACATTTGTTACATAAAACACTCAACAGCTATAAGAAAACATAAATGGATATGCACTCCATAGCTTGAGCTTCATAAATATTAAGTTCAACAACATGTCTTAAATAATACTGATACTAAAGATTCACTCTAATAACCTGTTAACTGAGCTGGAAGCAGCACCCTTTTCCAAAACAACTACTACTACAATCATGCCCACACACTCAGGCTGTTTCTCCAAAAGTGGCATGCTAATGAACAGCCCAGAATATGCTAATGAGGCATGTATGTAAATTCCCAGTGCCTCATTAGAATAAGGTCACATGATTTGGACTCCAGAAGATGCTCCTCCGGACTCCAGAACGGTGTGTAGAAGCGCGGTCCCCAGTCTTCTGTTTCTTAATGCATGTGTAGAAACAACCTCGTATTGCCTAGGTTTAATTTCCATAGTCATTGCCCCTGGTGCTGTATGATTGAAATATCATTATTTATATCATTAGTATTGGCACTGTTGGACAATTCCAACAAAATTGGTACCAAGTCTATTGTGAGTGGAAAAGTTATGATTCTTTAAGGATGATTATCCTGTTCAAGTTCATGTGTCGTCAGTGAATCTGAAGTTAAGAATATTGGATATGGATCCCAAAAGTGTTTGTTTCTGGGGTAAGACTACATTAAAACAGGGTAGTTTTGTACTGATGGCCTATGAAAGGCAATTAACTCTCACAATGGGCCATGGAAGAAACTCATTCTGCCTTGATGGCTCTTCTTGCAGATGCCTTAGCCCACAAGTGGCCAGTGACTTTCCCTCTGAGTCAGTAATCCATGTACATGCATGTGACATGCCCATGTAACCCAGAACTCCATTTGGTGCGTGTACTTTTCCACAAATTGTGACCTGGTCTTTCTTTGGGGCAGTAAAATTCCATCCACAAGACAGAGGATATAAAAGAGACTTGGAATCTCGTCATGTTGCCTCTTTCCAGCCCTGATTCTCTGGACCGACAACTAAAAAGAGCATTCAGATCTATGGACTGAGGACCAGCCCAACTTCGGGAAGTTACCAGAGACTTTGCAAACGAGTAGTCTATAACATCACTACTACAAATCTGATATAAAAGCATGGTAAGTGTGTGTGTGTGTGTGTGTGTGTGTGTGTGGAGTAAGCATATGTCCATTAATCATTTTAACTCATCTTTCCTTATCAATAAACCTTTAGATTTTAGTTACTAAATGATTGGCAAAAGCATGATTATTGGGTAGGATCTGAATTATATATGTCTGGCTATGTGTCTGATTTCTCAAGACAAGAAGAACCCTTGATTTAAATTAGTTTTCAGTAATCACACATCACACATTTTATGGGTGATAAAATAAGTGCTGGAATACCTAAGGAGACTGCATTTGTGACTTCTTGCTAGTCAGGATGATAAGACAGAAGTTTACTGTTGTTACTGGTTTGGTATATCTAATGGTAGAATATCTACCACTTTGTGGTAAGTCTTCCCCATTTCTCAACAATTTGTCCTGAGTCTGGTATTTTCAACTGTGACTCACTGAGACACAGTGAAACTGCCTTTTTCATACCAGCACAACAGATCTTCCATGTTCCTGGTCACTATCAGTCAAAAATGCATTGTGGTAGATTAGCATAAGGTGCTATTATTAACAATTGGCTACCTATGTTGGGCACGTTGCATATCTCTGTTTCTAGAGATTGGTGCTCTTTGAGTGGCAGGCTAAGATACAGATCTTTCCACAACTAGCCTTCTTCTGGCAAGAGAATTGCCCGATTGCAGTCACATTCTAGTTTATGCAGTCAGTTTTTCCTGCTTCTTGTTCCTGCACTCAGACCTCAGATGACCACAATGGAAAATGATGCGATGCAATTTTTTATTTGATATTTGACACACTTATGGAAGGCAGTGTGGGTCATTGATTCCAAACTTCACAAAGATCAAGGAACTAGAAACAAAGATGTTTGGAAACAACCCAGGAAAACTTTAAACTTGGACCACATATACCCAGAAAAAGAGGACTGTTGTTACCCCTTGTGTTGCTATTAAGCTCCATATGAACGTTGAGCATATATCCCATGATCATGTACTTTTATATTAAAACATTGGGTCACCAGGTGAAATGTCTATCAACTGCACAGTGGAAAATAGCAGTAGGTTTAAATTTTGACAGCAAACAGCTGTAGGATTTCAAAAACTTAATTCAAATAATGTAATCAATAGGTTATGCTACAGTTTCAAGTTTCCCCAAACAAATGTATATGAAAAATGATATTAATTTATTTGAGATTAGTTCAGCTAACAGATAGATTTTTCTCTGTCACCTCTGAAACGCAGATAGAAAACAGAATTTGAGATGTTATAAGAAGGGCAGCCCATACTTTTTTAGTTTAGCACACCACAAAATTATGTGTATCTCTCACCACTGTAGATTAATAATGATTACTCACTGTGCTATTTACTCATTCGGCAGCTGTACAGTTTTGAAATGCTAATATGTGAATTATGTTCCCATTTTATCATACAGTTGGAGAATGGTTCAGATCCAAACATAATACATATGCAGGCAAAGAGCCTGAAACTTTTTCGTGTATACACAAAGCATACACCATAGCAATTTAACCTACTGCTGAACAACAAAAGTAAAACCCGAAAAACTGTTATCCAATTTTAAGCTATATTATGAAAAGTAAAACTCAGTGTTAGACTTAGTTCATATTTGCACTGGATTTCAAACCAGTTTTTGCTGACCAGTCAAGTGGTTTTATAGTGTCACTGAAAGGGTAAACATAAACAGTAGCAACATTTTTATTAGTCACTATTCTAAAAACATCAAGTGGGGAGGCAGGAAACGTGGAGTACAGTATACCTTGTTTGTCTACATCATCCATGGTCTTGAAGTTGTACAGTTTTTGACCATCATGCATCAGCATTACTCCATATTGCAGGATCAGATATTGATCCCAGTGTGAGATTCTTGTGGTATATATAACTTGCGTCAAGTGTACTGGTGATTTTTTACAGCTAACAGTTATCATCAATATGTACATGTATGTGGAAAATAATAATTTCATAAAGAGTTAAATCTGTCCCGTTATGAGTGAATTGACCTAGATAAGCTTTTACCTTTTCTTTTTCGAGGTAAAGTTCTTTTTTCCCCTGGTAGCTATGCTAAAGGAGGCTTCTAATTTCATGCTTTAATTTTGTTTTGTCTATTTAAATTCTTGTACAACCTAGTAGGAATTAAACTCTACATTCCAGTAAAAGGGGAAATCATGTGCTTGGGAAACCCAAGAGATTTATGCATATGAGGGAGAGAATTTGTTTGTGAGTGCATAAAGTTGGGCCAGATTTTCAGATGTATAATCAGCATAATTCCAATAGTTCCATTGAAACTGGTGGAACTATGTTCCTTTATATTATCTGAGTGTTACGTTAGCCCAGAGTACTGTCAAGTTTAATTGCTTATTGTGGGGACACCCACTCCGCACCCTGGAACAGGTCTGGGCGAAGGTAAAAGAACTTTGCAGGGCTACCTGAAGGCCTTGGATGCTGCCTGATGCTCAGGGGCAGCACCTGCAGCATACCCCTACTACAGGGAGATCAACAACATCCTGGGTGGGGGAACATATCATCCCCATGCCTGAGCCTCAACACGGGGCTGGAGACCCCACCCATCACAGCAGGAGACCCTGCAGGAAGAAGAGGAGGAAGCATTACAGCCTCAACCCTTGCTAGAGCCAGACTCAGAGAACAGCAGCCTCATCCTTGTTCTGGACCCGGGCCCCACCAGCCAGGCCATTTCCCAGATGTCACTGGGGCTTGGCGAGTGTCCCTACACTGAGTACACTGCACGTCACATACCCCAGTGTGTGGAAGGCAGCTTCAAACAGGGTGTGCTGTGAGCATCACTTGGCCAGCTCGCATGGGACCTCGCACTGCAATCCCAGCATATGGAACCATGTGCAGTGAGCACCACCCAGACCCAGCAGACATCGGGCTGCCAGGCTCACAGGAGGTCAGACAAGCCCCAGGCTCCAAGGGAGCCCTCCCAGCACCTGCCACGGCTGGAAGTGGGCTAGCCACAAGGACACCAGCCTGACCTTAGACACACTAAGGAATGTGGCACATGGGCAAGCCTGCAGGCGTGAGGCAGCACCTGCTCCCGTGGGCAGCACTGTGAGCTGTAGGTGTGTGTGTGTGAGCCCCAAGGAGGGCTAGGCTGCTCCCGGCTCACCCACCACTCATTCAGGGACCACTCTGGGGCCAGACACACACACCTCCAGGCCACTAACCCATCGAGCAGGGTTGGAGGGGGGCCCACACATGGATTTGCTCCCAAGATATCCCTGTCCCTTGGCCCAGGGGATGTTGGTCACTGTTCACGGTTGACAGCAGGCCCTTAGGGGCTGTATTGCATGAATAACTCACCATCTCTCTTCCTTACAAGTGGACCTACACCATCCAAGTACTGGGCCACCCCCAACCTTGCCACCAGGACAAGCCCACAGCCACAGGACACTATTGTGCCTCCATGCTGATGTGATGCAGGACCACCATGCTGCCCTGTGGGCCAGCCAGGGCACCATGGAGTGCCGGCTCAGGGCTCACGTGGAATGGCAGTCCAGTTCATGCCCCGCTTTGATGCTGACATCAGACACTGGCAGCCACCCCTGCTGTCCTGCAGCTGCTGGTGCTCCTGCACAGCATCACCTCATCCCCCAGACTCCTCCTCCCCACACAGACCTTGCCACAGCCCTCCTCTCCCCCTGCCCACCCATACTCAGCTGCAGCCCCGCCCCACCCATACCTCCCCCAGTCCTTGTCCCAGCCCAGCCCCAAGAGCAGACCCCGAACCTCATGATAGCCCCTAAAAGCTTGAAAATAGAAATCCTAATGGTTCCAGTAACAAAGTGCAAATAACCAAAGGGCAGCAGAAACATGAGGTACCCTTCCTCTGGGCTTGTTTAATGGTTGACCCTCATGATAGCCCATCACATAAAAATCAAAATGTTAGGTATCAAAATCAGAGTCTTAATATTAGAAGCTACTGGTGAAAATGTTTATTTACATGTCTCTACTGTACGAGAATAAAACTATTTAGAAATGTGTTCTTTTTTGAGGTGTTTGCTGGTCTTTAAGGGCTTCTGCCAAAGTTAGTCAGAAGCCAACAAGATCGTTTTTTCCATTGGACTCATTTAGATTTGGGATCAGGGCTGAAAATGTGTAACCAATTGCACACTGGTTTATGCAATATGAATGGATTTCTTTGTGAGATTTTTTTCTTGTAGGATTCATGAAAAAGAAAATTCTCATTCATTTCCATTGATGATAACCTCACTGAAGGAGTATCAGAGAGATAGCCATGTTAGTCTGTATCTTTGAGAACAACAAGAAGTCCTGTGGCACCTTGGAGACTGACAGATATTTTGGAGCATGAGCTTTTGTGGGCAAAGACCCACTTCATCGGATGCATCTGATGAAGTGGGTCTTTGCCTCTAAAAGCTTATGCTTGAAAATATCTGCTAGTCTCTAAGGAGCCACAGGACTTCTTGTTGTTCTCTCTGAAGGAAAGTCACTTACCATCTTTCTCCACTGCTGTTTTTTACACAGGTTAGCTTGGTCTTTAATTTGCATATTAAAAACTCAGATTGTTCCTCAGACTCCATGGGCTCAACTAAGAGAAACCAAGTTTAGTAATAGTAGTTATGCTGTTTCAGATACTTTGGGAATGGTCACAAGTGCAGAAAGGTTCAGAAAGATACTCCTCTTCTAGTTGATAGCATTCAGAATAATTGTAATTTTACATCAGCAGAATTTAATCCAACAACACGATGACATTTGAACAATTTCCATTTTAAGATAATGAGTGACTACAATAGGCCATACGCTCTCCATGCAAAGGTCACATATTCCTGGAAATCTAATTAGAAAAACGAGATGCCCAGGTTAACAGTATCATATGTTATCCATTCAGGAAATTAAACAAATCTTTGCTGTAACTGCCAGTATGTGTGATAAAACAAACAAACCAACCATGCAAGAAACTCAGAAATTTTATATATCTTGTTAGGGCAGTTGCACAGCACTGCAGTATTAAACATACACTGGATGCTGTAGTGGGTGTATACAAATTCTAGTTGGCCTTTCCTAATGCCGTGCAGTCAAGACTGTATTTATTCCTATAAACTCAAGATTAAACTGCAAGATGTATACCAATGCTTGTACATAAATTACTGCTGTTGCAAGAAGCAAATACATTTTTTTCCACATCTTGTAGTAAGTCACCTAGTTGTTTCAAGCTTTTGTACAATAAGAAGCATTTTATTCCCCCCATGACTCCTCAGGTTCACTTTTAAAACAACAAGAAGCTCTGTGGCACCTTATATACCTTATATAGGTATTTTGGAGCACAAGCTTTCATGGGCAAAGACCTGCTTCGTCAGATGCACAAGTGGGGGAGTTTCAGAGGAGGATTTAAAGAGGGTGTCTCAGTAAAACGGAGGGCCAGAGCTGACAAGGTCTGTTCAGTCAGGGTGAATATGGCCCATTATCAGCAGTTAATGTGGAGGTGTGAACATCAAGAGAGGAAAAAACAAGTCAGTTCAGTCAGGGGGAATGTGGCCCATTGTCAGATGTTATTGTGGAGGTGTGAACATCATGAGAGGAGAAACTGCTTTTGTAATTGGCCAACCACTCCCAGTCTCTGTTCAATCCTTGGTTGATGGAGTCAAATTTGCAAATGAATTGCAGCTCAGAAATTTCTCTTTCCATTTTATTTTTGAATTTTTGTTGTTGTTGTAGGACTACTACTTTTAAATGTGTTACTGAGTGTCCAGGGAGATTGAAGTATTCTCCTACAGGTTTTTGTATGTTATTATTCCTGATGGCTGATTATGTCCATTTATTCTTTTATGTAAAGACTGTTCAGTCTGGCCAATGTAAATTGCAGTGTGGCCTTGCTGGCACATGATGGCACATATTATATTAGTAGAAGTGCATGTTAAAGAGCCCCTGATGGTGTGGTTGATGTTAGGTCCTGTGATGATATCTCTGGTGTAGATACATGAGCAGAGTTGGCAAGGTTTGTTGCAGGGATTGGTTCCAGGTTTAGAGTTACTGTGTTATGTTCTATAGTTTTTGTAGTTTTATAGGTGTGGTCTTGTTGTTTTTGAAGATACAGGCTAACTTAGCTACCTCTCTGATATAGGTTCACTTCTGTAACTTTTGTTTACTCCTAAGCAGATCTTCAGCATGGAACCATTTTAGGGAGTGATTTGGTCTGACAACAAACCATGAAGTTTTCATGAAGCTTTGTTTCAAGTTGAATTTGCGATAGTAGACATATTAAACTCCAACACTTTCCTTCATTCCATGGCAGCCAAGCCATCAGCCAGGGCTCACTGATATCAGTCCTGATGTGTTTTAAAGAATGAGATTTTGTAATCCATATACGGAAGTAAACATCTAAGCATTATGGACTTGCCAGAATGAAAGTTTGAATCTAAACACCATTGAACCTGGGGCCATAATATGAGTTGCAGATTCTAGTCATGACATGTGAACATTCCTATAGGTGCTGGAAGTAGGTGGGCTGTGTGAAGTGGTTTCCATCATATACAGGGTTTATACTCTGTTCCAGTGACTCCTAGTAGCCCCCGCCCCTTCCCACTATATAAATTGTTTCAACAGCCCTGAACATGCCCCTAAAGTATCATCTTCATTTTTCAAAATCTACTCTGTGTGCAGTGGAGAATATTTCCAGAACAGTTGATTCAGGGTACAACATTTCACAAGAACTGAGATTACCATGCTGCTGTATCCCAGATCTAACTTTCAATTTGGCCTTGAACCTGTACTCTGAATTCTACCCTACCTGTCATTCTTGAGGGAGAAAAATAAGTGACGGTCTGTGATCCTCAGACAAATATCTCTAATGAAGTAAATGAGGACTCTTTAAATTGTGCTTTAAAATATTTATAAAATGTTGCAGTTTTATTAATATATACTAAAGGCTGTATTTCCATGTACAGAAGTGAATATAACTGCTATTTTTTGCCATGAAAAAGATGAAGGAACATAAGTATGTACTGCAGAATAAGATCTAGTATTCTGTGACATGGCTTTATAGCTGTATAAAAAAGATATGTGGTACAGGCAACCATTTATTCATCTACCAAAAATTCTAATAAATGTGTGAAATATTTAAATAAAAAGATCGAGATTTTTCACTTCTAAGTTTTTATAAGCATTGTAATGATACATGTCAACGAACCTCTGAACAAATACATTATTTTCCTTACAGAGTGATTGCATGCAAACTACAAATCTGTTGCAAAGGGATGGAAAAATTCTTTTGTAGTTAGAGTAGACATAAAAATACTCCTGCTCTGCATACAGTGGGTTAAAAGTCAGAGTGTTTTATTTTTGTAAAAACTCCAGAGAATGGTCCCTGCATTGCTGTACTACTACTATGTCTTTCAAAGTTCAGTAAGATCTGCCCTTTATCACTACATTCCAATGTAATACAGGAGGTGGCTAAGCAGGGGGTCCAAGAAAAGGTTAGAATGGGCCACTTTCCCTGCTGCAAACAGGAACCTTCAGCAATACTAAACAAATCAGACTGCCAAGATTTTTTCCCCCTAACTTTCCCATAAAAAGATTCAGGTAAATGTAGCATGACGAGCCAATTTAAGCCAATTTCAAAGTTATTTGAGTAATTGGTTATTAAGATAACACTCTCAAATTTCAATTCAGCAACTATCCTCTTAAAGACACAGAATATATATATAGGAAAAAGTATATGCATACAAGCTATAGGACCCCCTTTTTGAAAAATAAAAGTGCTGGCATTTGAAAAAAACACTATGTAGCTTTTAACTTTATTGGACTGTGACTTATCTTCTAACCTATGCAACCTTTTTATGTTGAAAGCATGTGTTTCTAAATTTTGGAAACACAGTTAACTATTATTAGTGCTCATAAAGATTAAGAGACTAACTGAAGACCCTCCATTTAATGTATATAAGCTCCTTACCCATAACTTAAGAACCACAAGGGGACAGAATATTGTCTTCCCACAAGGCTGCAGTGCAGACTGATGCAGAGGCTGATGATGGAAATAATAGCTTTGGCAGAAGTACTTGGTTTAATGCCAATTTTTTCCACCCTAATGAAAGGCGGAATTACCACAGAAAAGCTTTACAGAAAAAAAAAAATGTTCAGCTTATTCTCAGTTAATCACCCCCCTATGATGGATGGCCATGACCAATTATTAGTCCAGCAACTACTGGTTAATCACAAAGTACATAGTTAAAAGGACTGTGTTAGCTATTTGGCTGCTAAAAGTAATAGCATAGGATCTGCAAATGTTCACCAGAAGATTAGGGTTGTGCAAACATTTTAAAGTTTCAAATTACCCCCAAAATGTCTTTCAAAAAGGGTAAGTGTTTTTTACTACCAGCATAGCACTAGATCCGGTTTAGGAAAACTGTACTGATGTCAAGAGCACTAAACTAACTTACACCAGCTGAGGATCTGACCTTAAACATTTTCTTTATAGGACCATCTTCCATGCCTTAATTCAAATATTCTTTTCCTAACTGTGAAAACTACAAAGATCACATTTAAGAAAGTAAGCAAACAAAAAGTTTCCATCACAGATAACCTACAGCCAATTCAGGACTGTTCTAGGAAGATTTCAGGATTTGAGGTGGTGACCAAGCACATTTTCTAAGTACTTTGTCAATAGCCAATAATATGCATTATCTCCAGGATGGTTTCTCTTCATGCTGCTTTTATAGCTTTTTCCATCTGTTAGCTAATTTATAAAGAAGCCATGATAGCAGAGTCAGGGGACGCCACTCATTTGGCTCTCCCACCTGAGCCCTGCAAGGACATCCAACAAAAATGTGAGGATATCAGAGAACAAGTGATGGCAGACAATATAGCCCAACCAAGGGATGGGCCCCAACAATGCTCCTGTGTTTGGGAGTTACACGGCAAAATTAAAATGTCAACACAAGCAAACCAGTAAACCAAAAACTATTTACATTTCTTGCATAAATGTTCACAATTTGTGTCATATTTTCATGTGGAGAAAGATAGTGTAATCACTGCTGATTTTAATAAAGCAAGGCCAATTCATGCCAACAGTAAATCTGAAGAACTTTAATTCACAGCAGCTATAATAAGCAAGTCATACATCAAGGAACAGCTATAATAAGCAAGTCATACATCGAGGAGGAGCTATAATAAGCAAGTCACACACTGAGGCCGCGGAAAATATCATGGCAATATAATCAGAACTCTTCTCATGTAAATAATCTTTTTTTAAGTAACTGAATTTGTTCAAGAAACACATCCCCAGTAGACATACGAAAAAGCATAGATTCCATTTTGAAAATAAACACTGGATTAAATATCACAAAATGTGCTGATGTAGCATATACAGTACATGCTATATGTTAACATGAAGCATTACGTAAACTCAGTATCAAGCCAACTTGCTTTTATCATGATAATGTATCTTTTTACATCCAAGAATTATTTTACACATAGATATATGTAGTGCTGCAATGTCACACTGACAGGTGTTACAGTTTTGCAATACTTTTCTGCCATAGGTGACAGTGGGGCAGGGGGCAGGTAAATGCCAGATGGAACATGTTGAAAAATTGGATCATAAAGTTTCACTCAGGCTGCTTACATGATCATGCAGGAGGTATATTATCAAATTTTTATTAAGAGCGTTTACTGTCTCCATGGAAGCATTTTTGCATTAATATAAAAACAAGTGAAAAATATGATATAAATTTAAATTTGTCTTATGTTCATTAGTGATTCTCTTCACTGAACACTGCCTTATCTGCCTCAACTTATGCAAACAAGCTTGTTCAATATTGATCCACTAGCTGAGTATTTGATTATACTATAATTTGAGTAGTGAGCTGGTATTCTCGAGTAGTTTGGTCCAAAAAAGTAGCACTTTCTTTTTAATGCAGTTTCTCATCCACTTTAAAACAGGTGCAGAGCTTTAGTATATTTGCGCTGAAGTTAGATATGCATTATATTTGAACAATATTTGAAAGTACTAACTCATAACATTTGCAGCTAACAAGAGAATGATCTCCTGGTTTTCTATTCATTTAAAACAAGACAGTCCTCCTAATAGAATACTAATAATTTACAATCTTTGTGAGTAAAGAAAATGCTACTGTAGCCTTTAAAAAGTGTGCATAAGACTGAACATGTTTGGAGTTGGTTAGGAATCTTACAGCACATCATTTGAGATAAAGATCAGCCTCTCTTGATTTGAATTCCAGACTCTTCAACTGTGGTCTGCTGACATCTCTTCAGCATTTGTGACATTTACCAGTGATATACCATTATATCATTTTCAACTCCAGAGGTCAGATGACAAGATGCAAGGACATTAGAATGCTGATTATAAAAAAAGAAAGGCTTTTGGAATGTTAAAAGAAAGCTATAATGGAAAGAAAAAACAAGACAGAGTTTTCTAAGATGCATGAATACCCTGCCAATATACCATGGTATTATATGTGCTTTTATTTACAGATAGTTAATCTCAAGTGGTTCACTTTGGTTCTGATCTCTTTATTTCTGATTAAATCCATTCAAAATCCTACCATTTATTTACAGGAGGTTCTTTACATGAATAGAGATAAAGTGGCTTTGGAAAAGATCTAATTAATGTGATTTTCAAAAGTTTTACTAGAACAAGCAGTTCTAAAAATCACTCAGACAAATAATACCTAAAAATAAAATATATCTGCCTGATATACTGTGATAAAGAAAAATAAACATGCAAAACTGAGTCATATAAATTATATTAATTGATTTATATATAGAAACAAACAGAAATGAAAGAGAGATGAATACTTGAACTAAAAAGGTTGTATACAATCTTACGAGTGTGTAGAAACTTCAGTCTTTTAAACACAATATGCAACTATGTACACAATATATAAATACATAACTATGGTTTGGAACCTTAAACAAAGCCTAATGCAAAAATTTCCATTGCCTCCGAAGGACACTGCATTAGGCCCACAGGGAACAATTAAACATATAATAGCTAGCAACTTGTGAACTGAATTTGGAATCAAGATAGACACATATAAGTGCTAGGGATTATATACATTTTAAGTTATTCAACAACTGATCAAATGAATTTTGGGTCTGCGGGTTAGAGACCAGGCATGGTTTTAGGGCCTAGCCCAATGCCCACTGAAGTCATTAGCTGTCTTTCAATTGATTTTAGTGGAACAGGAATAGACTCAGAAATACAGTGTCCAAGATTTTCAAAAGTAGTTCTGGATGCCTGAACATATGGGTGCTCAACTTGATACGTTAAAGGTCCTGATTTTCAGAAAGCGGTCAGCCCTCACCTTCTGAAAAATGTTGTCCTTTTACAGTGTATTAACCTGGGCACAAGAACGACTCACCACCAGAAAATTACAATACATAGTATCAATGTTCGGCACTATCCTGGGTTATTTTGGTCTTCTGCTTCCCCAGCTCATGGGTAGATATAAGTAATAGAAGCACCTCATGCTGCAGTGATGTCTCTCATTGACTGCACAATAGTGATGGAAAGTTATGGAGAGATTTATCCATAAATTCTCAGAGAACGTAGGCTGCTATGCAAGACAAGAGGCAATAGTAGAGGAAATTAAAACATATAAATAAGCACATTGCAGAATGCAGCACCTAATTGTGGCCAGAGTGTTGCATGCTAAAGTTTACACCTGTATTTGGGGCGCCAACCTAATATTTCCATGACTGAGTAATAACTGAATGTCTTTGCCAGTTAAAAGTTATATACCGTAAAAAGAACATTAAACTAAGATACTTTGTCTTATCTGTGGTTGCTATTAATTTGGAAAAATCCCACAGTTCCTTTTGAAAAGATTGTGGCATAACTTGATTAGCATCTTGAAGGTATAACTCATGAAAACCTATCATTTCTATAGGATTTACCAAAGAAATAAATATTACTGAAACTTGAAAGATATTTTCTCCACGGACAGCTCTGTTAATCACTCAGTGGACTGAACAATCATATAGTGAGACGCACATCTGGACAAAGATATCAAATTCAAACAATGTAGTTATAAAGGAAAGAACATACATTCTGACTGCCCATGGTTAACTGCACTTTTCGTTTGTGTACTTAGCTAAGTTTTATCTAATTATTGTGTTGATCAATAGAATATCTGGAAATGGGCTGAACATATGATCTAGCAAAGACTTAAAGATTAGATTAATCTTGCCATTTCTACTTACAAAGGAAGACTGCTTTGTTCTTTTCAGCACAGAATTTGATGTCTTTAGTGACCACCCACAATGGCAATTTCTACCCCATTTAATAGTAGTTATAAAAAAGAAAATTGCAAAAGTAAAAGCAATAAATAATGCAGTCAGAAGTCCAAGCAGCAGAGTGGGGAATATCCAGTTTATAGTTCTGTATGCAGCATGTACAATTACCTGTTTCATGGGTAAGTGGCACATGTGTATGCATACAGCACAGGCAACTCATGGCCCTCAAAGACATAGAATGCATCACTGAGGCCAGAGTGCCTGAACTGAGACTGAAAGGTACATAGATGAGACTTTCAGGAACACAAAAGAGTGGTCCCACCAGCGTGCCAGTCTTTGTGCTGTTAAGGAGGAGGAGGAAAATTTCAGGGAAGGAGAACATCAAAATGGAGTGGAGGGAAAAAAACCCAGAGCTCAGACTCTCCTAGATGATGTCATGGCTTCCTTTCCTATTGAAGATATCTATGCTGAGGAGAGAACCCCAGTTACTAAGAAATGTCAGCTAATAGTACTGGGGGATTTGATTATCAGAAATATACATAGTGCAGTTGGGATGACAACAAGAACTGCAGAGTAAATTTCCCGGCTGGTGCAAAGACTGCTGATTTCATGAGATAGCTAGACAGACTTAGGTGCAGAACTGGTGGTCATGGTCATGAAGGTCCCAGTGACACTGGGAAAGGTAGAAGAGGGGTCCTAGAGGCCACATTCAGGTGTCTGTGAAATAAATTAAGGTATAGGAGTTCCATGGGTGCTTTCCTTAAAATGCTTCCGGTTCCACATGCAGAGTCAAAAAATGGGCAGAATTTCAGGGTCTCAGTGTATGAATGAGACAATAGTATAGGAATGAGGAGTTTAGGTTTTCAAGGAATGGAAGAACTTCTTTGGGAAGGAGGAGTTTCACCTATCGCAAAATAGAACCACATAGCACTAAATTTAAGACGGCATTAAAATTAAAAATGTAGAAAAAAATTTACTAAGTATGCAGGGAAATCCAACAGGTGCAGAGGAGTATATATTTGGGTGGAGATATCCCTTAGGGATGAATTTATTAAAGGTTCGACCTTATATCATAGAAAAGAGGATGGGGAAGAAGTTGTTAAGTACAAGTAGGAGCTAATGAGAAACAGTTAAACATAAAAGAGAGTCATTACAATATAACAAAGGAAGGCAAGCTACTGAATATTGACAAAATGTAGAAGTGCTTATATATAAATGCTAGAAGTCTAAATACTAAGATGGGTGAACTAGATTGCCTGGCATTAAATGGGGATATTGATATAATAGACATCACAAAAAGCTGGTGGAATGAGGATAATCAATGAGACATCATAACAGCAGGGTACAAAATATATGGGACTGATGGAGTTCTTTGTGCTTATGGGAGAGTAGCACTATATGGCTACATCTACACTAGCCGAAAACTTTGAAATGGCCATATAAATGGCCATTTCTAAGTTTACCAATGAAGCTCTGAAATACATATTCAGTGCTGTATTAGAATGCTGGCAGCCGCGGCACTTCGAAATTGATGTGACTCACCGCCGCACAGCTCATCCAGACAGGGCTCCTTTTCAAAAGGACCCTGGCAACTTCAAAATCCGTTTATTGCTAACAGCAGATAGGAATAAGGGGATGTCGAAGTTGCCGGGGTCCTTTCGAAAAGGAGCCCCGTTTGGACGAGCCACGCGGCCGTGTGCCACATCAATTTCGAAGTGCCGCGGCTGCCGGCATTCTAATGAGGTGCTGAATACGTATTTCAGCACTTCATTAGTAAACTTCGAAATGGCCATTTGCGTGGCCATTTCAAAGTTTTGGGCTAGTGTAGACACGGCCTATGTGAAAGAAAGCAAAGAATTAAATAAAACAAAATTGTAAATGAATCACCTTACCCAGGTTCCTCTGAGACTGAAAAGTATTCTTCACCCTACTCTAACGGTGTGAAAACAGTTATTGAACTCAGTGATATGACCTGTGTAGATTGGTTCTAAAGCTGCAGAACCTGCAAGTTTGCATCTGCAATTTTCCAACATTACTGGCTCCTACAGTAAGAACCACTTAGCTGCTCAGCATTGCATGTAATAAAACACCAAAGGCATCTGGGGTTTTTTTGGATACATTTCTTGGCATGAAGAAGTGCTTAAAACATTGAATTCTCCTAGCACAGTTTGGAGATCAGCATGTTTTCCAGGAAAATTGGAAACCTGTATCCCCTCAGATATCCTCTACTGTGTATTTTGTTAAACTTCAACACTAATGTTTTGTTTTGGGTTTGGGGACAAAACGTAATAAAAAAAAAGAGCAAACAATAATACCATGACAATGGAGCTGACTACTATCATAGCGTTGTGTTACACAGGTCTGACCTTCGAGCCAAATCTGGTTTATGCAGAGAAAGTCGCAAAAACGCTTCACCTTGCCAGAAGTACAAAAAGTCTTCTGACTGTGACCAAACCTCTGCTATCCTTTCCCACTACCATAGGCAAGGATAATTATGGATAGCAGTTCTTGCACATACAATCTGTCTAGATTGTCAAAAACTGTCTTCAAAAGATAAGCAAATTGTACAATGCATTTGCATATATTTTACTGACAGTTCTGCCAGCACAGGCTTTTCTGACATTTGGCCTGTCCATACAGGGCCAAATGTCAGAAAAAACCCTCCGTCGAGACATCTCTTCTTCCTCTTGGAACCAGGTGTACAGGGATGTCGGCAGAATGCTCCAAAACAGCAGACCTCTTCCGACAGATCTGTAGTCTGGGTGTAAGCTCCATTGACAAAACTTCTATAGACAGTTTTGTCAACAGAAGTTTGCCGTCTAGACATATCCACACATGAGAACACAAACTTGTAGACTTCTGTGCCCACCAGCTCTTCATGTTATAAATGGTACATAGAGCTGAGTTTCTATACTTCAAAGGGACTAGAATCAGAGCTGTTCACAACTGCTTGCACTTTTGTGCTGGCCAGGCCTGGCTCGGATGCCTCCACAGCACTGTACCAGATTTTTGCTCTTTATCGCTCTCTATTAAGGAGATAATGACAATGTCTGCTCACCACTGATGCACCATGGTGGGGTATGGTGAAGCCCTTTGGCATATCCTGCCAACAAGTGCTGTGGCTCTGTGGTGGACTACCTCTTCCTGCGGCTTAATCCTCTGGCCAGGTAACTTTTAGTCCTACCCTTTCCAACATCTCAGTGGTCTGGCAGCATGATGTCACAGATTTGGCACAATTCCAGATTTTGGGGCCTACCAATCCTTGGCTCCAGGGTCTTCACATCCCCCTTTTACTCCCAGACAGGCTTCTAGGGAAACCCAGACTTGCCCTCCATATATGCTCCAGCCCAGGGATCCTGTATGAAGCAGACAAGGTTTGTTTGTTCAGACTCTCTACTGTATCCCTGAGCTGCTTCCTCACATGGCCTACGACTAGACCTCTCTCAGTCCTCACATGGCCTACGACTAGACCTCTCTCAGTCACTACCCCAAATGAATCTTCACTGGGTTCCATAACTAAGGGGAGCCAAAGTAATTCAGAGCCAAGTAGTCTGTGACATTTTGGATGGGACTGGCTGGAAACTGGTTTGCCCCCCAAATGAATCTTCACTGGGTTCCATAACTAAGGGGAGCCAAAGTAATTCAGAGTTGTGAGCCAAGTAGTCTTCACATCCCCCTTTTACTCCCAGACAGGCTTCTAGGGAAACCCAGACTTGCCCTCCATATATGCTCCAGCCCAGGGATCCTGTATGAAGCAGACAAGGTTTGTTTGTTCAGACTCTCTACTGTATCCCTGAGCTGCTTCCTCACATGGCCTACGACTAGACCTCTCTCAGTCCTCACATGGCCTATGACTAGACCTCTCTCAGTCACTACCCCAAATGAATCTTCACTGGGTTCCATAACTAAGGGGAGCCAAAGTAATTCAGAGCCAAGTAGTCTGTGACATTTTGGATGGGACTGGCTGGAAACTGGTTTGCCCCCCGTAAAATTCAAAGCAGGTTCACAGCAATGCTGAGTGGCTTATGACACCATTCCAGCCAATGATTGCTGGACATAGCAGCACTCTAGGCATGGCCTCTGGACTAGGCACCAAAGAAGAATGGAGCAGAGGTGTCTGTATGTCATCAGATGCTTCCCTTTATGCTTAGAAAGCTGGTTAAGTTGGCTTGACAGCATTTCTGCATGACCATTTCCTTCTATGCATAGAAGGCTGGTTAATTTCACTTGATGGAACTTCTGCCCTGCATGTAACCACTAGTAAGTGAATGCAAAGAAGCCAAAAAATGGGTCCTAAAATCTAAAATATTTGTGTACATTTGCTTCATATCTCAGAAGATCCGTTTTTTTCCTTTCTTTTTAAGGAAGGAGAAAAATCACCTTACCATCTTTCTGGAAAGATCAATGATGCTCAGATTCTTAAACACAAATATTAATTTCTTTTAATGATTGTTTACTTCTATGCTCTGAAAGAATTTGCATCTTTTTGATCTCATTTATTCTCTGCATTTAATTTGTTTTCGTTCTGCCATGTTTTACTTTAGCAAACAAGTTGTATTCTGTGACCTAAGACTATTTTTGATTTGTTAAGGAATCTTGCCTTTTCACAGGTTTTTTCAGTCTGTTTGTATTCATCTCACATGCTGAGTTATATTTAAACAAAGGATCAGCTAATAATTGTAGCACCACTGCTGGCACCACTCTAATGATGAGTCTGCCAGCATTTTCAGGTTGAAATCTGGCATGCAACATTGCAGCCTTAGAGCCAATTTTTATTAAAATTAGTCAGGGGGGATGCGTTTGGCCTTTCTTGTGCAATAAGACAGTAAATAAGATAGATTTAAAAAGAAATAACTAGTGTTGAAAACACAGTACCTAACTAGCATGTTGGGTTCTGCCTGTGTTTTACTGACATGTATTGACTAACATATAATAATACCATTAATGTCCTCTAGCCAACAGAAGACCAGGGCCGTCTACATGTTACTGATTAATTATATCATGATGTAATGGTCGGCTTTCAAAGAACATAATCTTATACAGTACAAAGTGTCTTTGGTGAGCTGTTGAGTGTACACTACGCCAAGCTTCACATCTCACAGATTTAGGCTAATCCAGAGCTGTGAGGCATCCAGCATTCTTTTGTGAAATAATACCTGACCATTTTTGCCATTCTGTGCTCTGCAAATTCATACCCCACAAATGTTCCTTTTAGGTGACATTTTTGGCAAAATGTCTGTTTATATCAAAAATATGCAAAAACTGAAAATGTAATTTATTTTTGTTGACACCTTCAAGGTGTGAATTTGCACATATTTTCAACACAAGGGCACCTCTGCTTATAACTGGACCCAAGTTCATTCTAAACACTCAACAAAATACTTCAACAAAAGGAGTCTATGGTTTTATTTCTTTTAGGTCCTAAATTCTATCCCCACTTACAGCCTTGAAACTTCATATATATAACTCAATGTGCAGAATAATAATTAGCCCCCAGTACTACAATAGGATAAACTAATGTAGACCTATACACAATCTCTTTGAAGGCAATAACCATAAATATGTAATTATACAGCATATATCAAGGACCTGAAAACACTACACACACACTAATTAAGTAACGCTAACAAGATAAGAACAAGCTTCTTGTGTCACTGGGTTTAAAATCTTTGACTGCAGATGTTTTGTTACTGAACAGAGTAATATCATCATGATCATCATGATAATGTTACTCCATTCAGTAATGAAACATCTGCAATCAAAGATTTTAAACCCGGCAAACCTTTTTAAATTTTTAAATGGATCCTCCTGGGTTACCTGTTCTTATTTTTATTTTAAAACAAGCTTCTTGGTTGTATTACACCCATTTTACAGATGGATAAATCGAGGCACAGAACAATTGCATGATTAACCCTATAGGTTGGGAAAGATACCTAATGCTCTGTTCTAAACATTAGAACACTTTGGGCTTGTCTACACTTGCCCCCATCTTTGAAGGGGATATGCTAATCAGGGTGATGGGAGATTACTAATGAAGTGTTCCAGTGAATGTGCAGCACTTCATCAGGCTAATTCTCCCCAGCAGCAACTTTGAAGTGCCGGCATGCATGTAGCCGCAGGCACTTCAAAGTGACTATGCTACTTCGAAGTGCCTTTACTCCTCAAAATTTTGGGGAGTAAAGGCACTTCGAAGTAGTGTGGGCACTTTGAAGTGCCCATGGCTACACGCTTGCCAACACTTCGAAGTTGCCACAGGGGAGAATTAGCCTAATGAAGTTCTGCATATTCACCACAGCACTTCATTAGTAATCTCCCATCATCCTGATTAACATACCTTCTTCGAAGCCTTCATCTTTTGCTGTAGCAAGTTTTGTCTCATCCATATTAATACTACAATGACCGGAAGGAAAGAACACAGCAAACCTGATCAGATAAGAAAACCACAGAAAATCACTGACCCAAAAATGCTGTGTGGATTCCCTCCCAATCTTAGTGCAAGTAGTTACCAAATGTGCAAATGGACCAGCAGTGGCTCATATATAGAGACTTTAAAAAAAAAGAAGAATTAAAATTGATTTTCTTAATCCATCATCAGCTAAACTGTTTGGCACCAGCGATATCACCCAACATTGTTTCAAATAGCAAAATATAGGGTTTTGTGTGTAGTATTCATTTCCATTAACATTCATTTCAATAATATAGTTCTCACTTAGCCATTGGGAAAGAGTCTTTTCTGCACCCAAGTGCAGTTTGGCTCAGGGTGGAACAGCAATACATCAGAGAACCACTTCTTGTTTCCAGATTTTCAGGGCAAGCCTGGGTCCGAGAATATATAGAGTCATTTCTGAGCAGCTTTAAGTTTCCTCACTGAGGCCAGGTCCACACTAGACCTTAAAGTAGATTGTAAATATGCATTTCCAGCTATGGCAATTGCTTAGCTGGAATCAGCTTATCTACAATTGACCTACCTGGCCATCCTCACTGAGGGAAGTCAATGACAGAAACTCTCCTGTCAGCTTCCCTCACTTCTTACAAGATTGAGGAGTACAGGGGTCGAACATTGACCCCAATAGTTCGATTTCACACATCCCCACTAGGTCCAAGAAATTGAACCCCAGAAGATCGACCCTGATTGGGTCAACCTGCCAGGCAATGTAGATGTACCCTGAGACAGTATCCTCCAATAGACCTTACCTTAGTGGAGGATTGCCATGGTGGAGTTTCTCTCTGCCATGCCTCTTTTCCACCTTCTACACCAGGAAGAGGGCAGGACAGAAGTCAAGAATCTGGATCCAACCCTGGTATCAAAGCACAAAGTTTCCCTACACCAAAGGAATTCTATACTGGCAATCTGTGGTCAGAATCTGGACACTCTACATCCTGTGAGCATTATAAAGAGGCAGGGCTAAACCACTGGCAGCCACCCGACTCAGTGAACAGAAACTCTGATGACCTTTCTTCAAAAGGACCCCTCCCATACCAGCACTGATGCTTGATCCAAGAACCTTTCCTAATCAGAGATGCCAAACAAAAAGAAACCTAAAAGATCCAAGCATGTGACACTTTCTCTTCTGAATAAATAAATAATAGTTTGCAGATAATATCACCTTTCATCTGGCAGTGTCAATCACTTTATAACAAAATATCCTAGTGGACTTGGCAAGTATTAGTATTGCACTCACTTTGTATACGAGGAAATTGAGTCAAAGAGAGATTACATGACTTGTAGAAGATCAAACAATGAATTAACGATGGAGATTGTAATCAAACCCTCAATGCCTTGACTCCCATCCCGTCCTCCAACTTGATTACTTTCTCCCTAATGCATGACAAAGACTCAAAATGCGTATACAAACCAAAAAGAAGATGCACTAAACAATATGAGGTAATTTTCTTTATCATATACAAAGTTTGCTGTAATCTGAATTTCAAGAGTTTGGTGGTTTTTTATATCAGTAAATAAATTAACAGTGAAATAGCAATATGTTTGCAACAGACAGAAGTAAACAGCTTGAAATAAGTGCTATACAATGTGCTGAATTATACCTGAGAGTATTATGTAAAACAAAACCCCCTTGAACCAAGAATGACATGATAAAACTCCTGTTCTACTTGCGACCTAAACCACACTGACAATAAAACTCTCATTTTACTTGAGACCTAAACCACTAGTTGAACCAGGTATTCATCAATAACTCTGGACTACTTCTTCTTGCTATGCTATCAAGAACATGACTAGAGGAAGAATGGTCCTGAAACTGAAACAGGAATCTAGGTTCAACTCTTGCCTGTGCCACGGGCTTTTTTTTATAGATGCTCATATGCTACAGTGAGAATCTGAGAATCTGGACAAATACTACTTTCATTGTCTTCTCTTCCCTTTTTCTGAGGCACTATCATCATTTCTAGTATCTTCAACATAGTACAACCTATTGTAGAATCTGTAACCATTCTTCTTCAACTATTTTTACACTCAAGAAAAGGAGCAAGAGGGATCACTTAGACAACAGTAGTTCTCCTCTCATTCTAAATTTGCATTATTTTGATGACATCTCCTACAGTCTACTAGGCAGTAGCTACAGTACAGTAGTATCCCACTTACCTGGGTTTAGTACATGAACCAGAAGAACCTGCAGAGCCTATGAGACAGAGACCCTTAGGAATGACTATAGCCAACTTCCTCTTCTGTGATTTTCTCTTTTTCATTATGTTTGACATTTTTGAGACTGAGCTTTGTTACAGACTATTAGCCTATGGCAGTAGGCTTGGGAGATGAGACTTCCTCAAGATATAAATCACACAAAATGTGAAACTACAAGGCTGCATTTGTTGCACAGATTGTGATATTTCAAGTTACTGTATCTGCCAATGCTACAGCAAGTAGTGAAGTGAAATTAGTGTCCTATGCACCTAGAGAATAACAATATTAAACTTTGTGTTTAGCATATCTACTGCCTTTCTGGGATCACTGTAGCAAGTTTTAAATGACGCATGAAATCAAGAATTCCTGCCCATCTTAGGAAGAGATTATGCAAATAATAGTGCTTTGCAATCACAGCTGTGTGGTGTTTTTTGCTGTGATGGTCTTCAGCTTAGACACAGAAATGCCCTCCGAACCCAAAATAGTATAGTCATATCTTTACTGTCCTATACTAAGCCTGAGTCAGTGAATGGGCTCAAAGCCCAATGAATGGAATTTATGCAGCTAAGTGCCTTGCACACACTGGCTGCCTGTACATTACAATGATCCTCTGAAAGAAGTTCTTCCAGAAGAGATCTACTGAAAAAACTTCTTTCAAAAGATCACGCCCCCACACAAACAAGGGGATCGAAAGATCAGTCCACTCTCAATAGAGAGCATCCACGTAGCAGCTTCTCTTTCAAAAGAACAGACCAGGGATCAAAAATTCCAGTGCCAGGAGAACTGCTCTGTCAAAAGAAGGGCCCATGGAGCACCTACACATGCTTTTATTCTGAAAGAATCCCTCGGAAACAAGGTGCTCTTCCTCATTTGGGAGAGAAAGAGGGCTGCCAGAAAAAGGGCTGCGTTCTTTCAATTTCAGATCAAAAGAACTCATTTTGTGTGTAGACACTCCACGGGTTTTTTTTGAAAAGGCCTGGCTTTTCTGAACAAAATTGCTAGAGTAGACACAGCTGTTGAGAGTCTTTTGACACAATTTGGCTTTGAATTGGATGCAGAGAGCATATGCCAAGCACAGTCCCATTGGTTTCAAAAGGACGAAAGCAACATGGATGGAAGTAAGAGTAGGACAGAGTACTTAGGGCATGTGTTGGCATTTGATCCCTGAAGGTGATCCCTTACACCTCAGCATAATTCAAAATCTGGAGATAGATCCAACTTTTGTGGATTGCAGCACTCTCCAGCTGCTTTGCATTTTTCAGTTTAAATCTACTTGTGACTCAATACAGAGAAACATAAAAAGGGTATGCAGTGTAAAAGTTATTGAAGTCTGTTAATAGCTGATTCTCAAATCACATTTAGGCATTATGTCATGTTTGCTTTAAAAGGTATATATCAAAAGTTGTATATTGTTACATATATTTTATATGAAGAACTTTTTATATTTTAATTTGTAAAAAAAAAAAAAATCTACCATAAACCACATGGTGTCCCTATTTTTTTTCCATTTTGGCATTCTTCAGTGCACTAGTTGATGTTAAGTGCATTGGCATTATATAAGCTGATTCAAAGAAACTGTATTGGTTCATTTGGAAACATATGACCTATAGTGCCATTGATTTAAAACAAAAATCCTCACTTAATAAAAAAGAAATTCTAAAAGTTAAGGGAATTCTGCATTGTAAGAGGTGATGAATACCTTATAATTATATCAATACAGAAAGATACCACAGATTACCACATTTGCCAATATTGCTTGACGGCAATTTTTACTTATCAAAAATATATTTACTTCTCCAAAAATGTCCCAACCCCTCTTTTGCTTCTATATATTCAAGAGCATTTAGAGAAAAACATTAAATAATAATATTCCTCCTTGCTTTCCCTCCACAACAAACACATACACACAGCGATATATTTTTCAGGAGTGTGTAGACAGAGTGACTGTAGTTAACCCTCTACAGTATTTTCAGCATTTAAATCTAATTTTCATTGTCCCACATCCCTCATCATTTATCCTCAGCAATATTACAAAAATAAAGTTTTACAGTGAGGGAACTAGTGGTCCTCTTGGT